>NC_133620.1:354409779-354577974 GCF_048593235.1 Sminthopsis crassicaudata
GGCAATGACCATCAGTCCAGAGAGCCCATGTATAAAGGCAACAGGGTCCAAGGATAACGAGTGGGAAGACTGGGTCAGATGACTTTCATTTAACTTCTGGATATATAATACACACACACACATATATATATTTATGTATTTACATATTAATTTCCTGTGTGATCTTGTATTGGTCACTTCTCTGCTTTAAGTCTGTTTTCTCCTCTGTAAAATGAGGAGAATGGACTAAATGATTGTTAATATTCTTTGCAGTTCTAAATTCTATGAGTCATCCCTTCCTAGGGTTTTGAAACAAAGGGTGGTCAAGCTTGGAAATAAGGGAGGGGAAGGAAACAAATGACCTCTTGCTGCTCATTGCTGACCTACAGAGCTTTGATCTTACCATTAGCCCAGCAGGGGAGGCAAGTTTGAGAGAGGCCCTAAAAATCAATAAACTTTCTTCTCCCTAATCTTCTTTGAACTAGCCTTGGGGCCACACCCTGGCTGAGAACAGACCGTGCCCAAAGTGCTTCCTCTGCAGAATCTCAGCAGGCGTGGAGAAGTCCTCCTCCCTTCCTCTCTGACTCTGCCCTTGCTCAGCGATAGCTGTTTCTCCTTTTCAGGCATTTAGAGCTGTGATTTCAGGAGTTTTAGATGGGTGATAATGGCATGTTGGAGAGCAAAGAAATAGCTCACGGGTAATGGAAGCAATATGTGGATAGATCATAGAATCAGAGATGGATTTAGAGTGGGAAGGCGTCTTGGAGGCTACCAAGTCCAAGCCCTTCATTTTACAGGTGAGGAAACTGAGGCAAGAAGCAGTTAGCACAGCACTTGCACAAAATAGGCAAAAAAAAAAAAAAAAAAAAAAAAAAAAGGTTTCTCTTCACTTCTGACTTTCAGAAACCTTGGCTACCTGCAAGGCTCATTCAGGGGCCCCAAACCTCCCTAAAGCCTTCCTTGACCACCTCTTCACTAATGCTCTTTCCTTCTTCTATTGTACCACACTAATCTTTGTACATGTTGCATTTCCCAAGAGATTAAGGACTCTGTCAGGTCAAGAACCCTTTGTTTTCCCAGAGCTTAACCCAGCAAGTCCTTCCATAAATCCTTATCAGATCAAGGTCACATAAGAAGTGACTCTGGCAGTGAGTATGTAGAGAATATCAGTGACAACAGCTAACATTTACATAGTGCTTTAAGGTTTACTAAGTGACTTGCATATCTTATTTCCTTTGATTCTCACAATAATTCAGTGAGATAAGTATTATTATTATTCCCATCTTACAGATGAGGAAACTGAGGCTCAGAGAGGTTAACGGAACGATTCAGGTTCACAAAGCTAGAAAGTGAATGAGGCTAGATTTGAACTCAGGGCTTCTTAATATCAAGTCCAGTATTCTATCCACTACTTTTTCTAGAGGAGGAAGAAACAATTTTGGAGGATGCCTTAGGGACACATTGTTTTTCACATTTTGAGAGGTAGGACATGCAATGTTTTTAATCTTAGTCTCCTAATTTTTGCTGAAGATCGCTCTGGGTTTGGACCTGTCATAAAGAGAGGAAAAAGAGGAAGACCTAGAACAGTAGCATCTGGGTCCATCCCCATTATGTCAGACCAGTGGGCAGTGTCCACCACTCAGGAGACCACAACGCTATTCCCCTTGGTCCAAAGGACAAAAGGGACAACTTCCTTTGCCGGATCCCTGGACACAAACATGGAAGAGTCTTAACTACTCATGTGACAATGAATTAAGGGTTTGTGGAAGGGCTTCTTGGGCTAGGCTCTGAGAAAACAAAGGATCCTTGAAGTCTGGGAGCCTAGAGTCTCCTGGGAAATGCAGTGTGTGGAAAGATCAGCATAGTACAATGGAAGAAAGGGAAAGCATTTGTGAAGAGATGGTCAGGAAGGGGTTAGGGAGGTGTGGTGTCCCTGAGTGAGCTTTTCAGGTAGTCAAGGTTTCTGAAAGTAGAGGTGAGGATAAAATATAACTTATTGAATATTATGTGCAAATACTGTGTAAAGTGCTTTATAATAAGCTAGTTATTATGTAATAATTAATATAATTATAAATTATCCATATAACTTTAGAATTGCATAATGTAATTATATTAATAATATAATCACCAGTTGATTATAATATGCAATGTAGTTATAAATATCATGTAAAATATATGTATCTAAATATATATATATAATATAATCTCATTTTATCCTTATTATAATCCTGGGAAGTAGGTTCCATTATGATCACCACTTTATAGCTGAGGAAATAGAGACAGAAGTGAAGTGAATTGCCTAGCTAACTAATATCTAAGCTAAGATTTTTTTTCATCTTTTTTTTAATTAAAGCTTTTTATTTTCAAAACACACACATGGATAGTTTTTCAACAATGACCTCTGCAAAATCTTGTGTTCCAAATTTCTCCCCCTTTCTTTCACCCCCTCCCCCAGATAGGAAGTATAAGATTACATTTGAATTCAGATCTTCTTGCCTCCAAGCAAGGTAAAATTCTATTTTACCACCCATCTGCCTAGAGAGGAACCTTGTAGAGAAAATTCTAGGGGCTGAAGGGACTGGAAAAGGCCTCCTGCAAAAAAAGGTAGCATTTGAGCCAGTTCTTCCTGAAATTGGGGAGTCTTTGGAAGATGAAACATTAAGTTTGAGGATTGACAAGTGACTGGAACAAAGAGTTTATGAAAGAGAGTGCTATGAGATAGCCTTGGAAAGATAGGTGGGAGCCAGACTTTGGAAGACCTTAAAGAATAGGGCAGATCATTTCTATTTTATTCTAGATGCAAGATGGTACTGTGGATAGAGGGCAGAATTCCAAATTAGGAAAACCTGAATTTGCTGTGTGACCTTAAACAAATAGATCAATCTCTATTAGCCTGTTTCCTCATCTGTAAAATGGGAATAATAATAGAACCTGTATCACAAGGTTGATTGAGAATATTTGAGATAAAATATACAAAGCAATTTTTGAACCTTAAAAGTGTTACCTAAATGCTCTCAATTGTTATTAACCATTGAAAATTTTTTAATAAATTGTTTGTGGCAGCCCTTTTTGTAGTGGCTAGAAGCTGGAAGATGAATGGATGTCCATCAAATGGAGAATGGTCGGGTAAATTATGGTATATGAAGGTTATGGAATATTATTGTTCTGTAAGAAATGACCAGCAGGAGGAATACAGAGAGGCCTGGAGAGACATCAACTGATGCTGAGTGAAATGAGCAGAACTAAGGTATCATTATATACTTCAACAATGATACTGTATGAGGATGTATTCTGATGGAAGTGGATATCTTCAACATAGAGAAGATCCAACTCACTTCCAGCTGATTAATGATGGACAGAAACAATTACACCCAGAGAAGGAACACTGGGAAGTGAATGTAAAATATTAGCACTACTGTCTACCTACCCAGGTTACTTATACCTTCGGAATCCAATGCTTAACTTGCAATAAGAAAATGGGATTTACACACATATATTGTATCTAGGTTATACTGTAACACATTTAATATATATGGGATTGCCTGTCATCTAGGGGAGGGAGTAGAGGGAGGGAGGGGAAAATTTGGAAAAATGAATACAAGGGATAATGTTGTAAAAAAAAATTACTCATGCATATGTACCGTCAAAAAATTATAATTATAAAATTAATTTAAAAAAAATTTTTTTGAGCAAGGGATTAATATGGCTAGATTTTGTGCCTCTACCAGACTGTTCTGGTAGATATATGGAGTATAGATCTCAGAGGGAAGAAACTAGAAGCAGGGGGACCAGTGAAGAAATTATGGCAGCATTCCAGATGACAGATGATGAGTGGATGACTTAGAGGAGTGGCTACATGAATAGAGAGAAAGGAGAGAGACATGAGACACATTGCAGAGGTAGAATGGACAAGACTTGGCAAATGACTGGATATAATGGGAAACAAAGAGTCAAAGATGATTCCTTATCTCCATATTGTTGTTCCTATGTTTCAGTCACCCCCGGCTCTTGGAGACCCCATTTCTTGGCAAGCGTACTGAAAGCAGAGAAAGGTTAAACAACTTGTCCAGTGTCACACAGCTAAGATACATGAACAGAGTTCGTGCTTGAAGTTAGATCTCCCTGCCTTCTAGTCCTAGCTCTAATGTACCATCTAGCTTACCTTATCTTACTTGAATCAAAGGTAGTTGATGAACTCTACAAGAGAGGACAGACAGAGCTCTTAGTGAATACTACTAGTCCTAAGTGGGTAGGACATGGATAATGATCTAGAAAAATAGGTTTAAAAGTAGTGACCAAATATTGGGAGTTTCTTCCCAATTAGTGACTTACTTGTGATTTTAATAAAAATAACTTTCCCTATATAGTCCTCACCGTCCCATTCTCCACTTAATTCTTCTAACAAAGAATTAAAGCAAAACCTATGGAACAAAGTGACTCTGCACTCCCAACTGTAAAATGTAGGAATCTCCTGGAGGAGGAAGGTGAGTTTCTGCAGTGATCAGTGTTCAATGAGGATGATATTCATTCATTCTTTCATTCATTGAACAAATATTTATTCTGTGCCTGTCTAGTGGTGGGGGAAAGCCTTTATTTTCAAAGTAATAAATAATGTGGGGCTCAGGCATCAGAGTATTTTCGCATATCAAGCTGCCTACGGGAGAGTGTGTGAATAAAAATAAGTGTGTGATTTATAGCAATGAGTCTCATTAAGAGAGAAAGTGGCTGTTTCATGCAGAAGGAACCACAGGGCTTCCCCCAGAGCAGGTAGGCGGCTCAGGGAAAAGCTGCCTGTTTTGGCTCACCTGATGGAGGAAGAAGGGGCTGTAGAGAATGACTCAGATGCCTTCGTCACTAAGTTGACTAAGTCATGAAGTGTTAGGCTGGGGAGGGATTTAGAGATCTAATCCAAATTCTTCATCATATAGAGGAAGATGCTGAGTTCCAGGGAGGTGATTTTCTAAGAACATATAGCTAATTAAAGCTGAAACTAGAAACCAGATTTTCTATCTCATAGATGTCCCCCCACTATCTCTGTCATTCCTCCTCCTTCGTCCCCCTTTCTGTCTCTGTCTCTTTCTCATGTACACTGTCTCTCTATCTCTATTTGTCTGTCTCTCTCTTCTGTATCTCTGTCTCTGTCTGTCTCTATTTGTCTCTGTCTCTCTCTCTTTTCTGTGTTTCTCTGCCTGTCTCTCTCTCACACACATCCTGTCTCTCTGCCTCTTTCTGACTCTGTATCTCTTGCTCCCCATCCTCTTTTTTCTTTTTCCTTTCTTCCCTTGTTGTTCCTTCTTTTCCTTTTTCTCTCTCCCCTTCTTTCTGGAAATATTGAAGTTTTCAGGGAAGGAACCACTCTTGGTCTGAAACTTTTTCAGCAATTTGTCCTTTTCAAAGAGGACCCTAAAACTGAGACTTGGGCTTGTGAGAGAGAACTCTTGACTTGGTAATAGGGAGGAATTTCTCCCTCCCCCCGGATGACTTAGGAGTCATAAAACCTGAATATAAAGTGTGTTATTATTATTAGTTGGGAGAAAGGAAGGAAATAAGTAGTTTTAAGCACCAACTATGTGCGAGGCACCATGTTAAGTACTTTACACTAGTATGTCATTTAGTCCTTACAACCCTGTGAGGCAGATGTTGTTATTATCTATATTTTAAAGCTGAGAAAATTGAGACTGACAAAAGATAAGTGACTTTGTCCAGAGTCTTGCAGCTAGTAAACGTCTGAAGACTCAAGTCTTCTAGACTCAATGGCCCACCCTCCATCCATCCACTTACCTGAGAATGACCTAACAATAGAATGTGTTTATGCTAATGTGTGAGGGCCAAGCTAACCAGGTTTTAAATTCTTTCAAGTAATTCTTATAGATTTTCTCCTAGGCTGTGTCAGAGGTAGGATTCATAGAGTAATGATTGTAGCTTTAAGGTTGTAACGGTCCTGAGAAGCCATTGAATGAAACTTCCCCCTTCCCATTTTGCAACTGTGCCACAGAAAAGATAAGTTGGTCATACAACTTGTAAATAGAAATTTGTATTTATAAATTTAAATATATAAAAATAAAATACAATTTGAACACAGTTTCTCCGGATTCTAAATTCAATTTGCTATTTACCATGCTGTCTTGTTAGACCTTCCCCACCACTATATTGCTTCTCTTAAGGTTGGATTACCAAGGTTTTTTTTTTTTTTAAGGGAAGAGGTAATATTGCTTTGGAAAGAAAAATATGGATTAAAAGACATATAGAGATTCCATAAGATCTATTCTAGAACTTCATAGGGATTGGAAGTAGAATCACAGCTTCTTTGAGACTCCTTTTCCCTTTCCATTCAAGTCGTCCATGGTTTGATTCAGGGCTTCCCCATTATAGCCACTGAAGTGAATGAATGTTTCATTGAATGTTTCATGGCTTAAGGAAATTTGTTTGCAATCCTGTAGAAAGGTCTGAATTTTCTTGGTCTTAAGGGCATGTGATATCAAATGAGAAAGAGAGTCTTTACTGGGCAGCTGCCTACTAACCCTAGCCTAGTACCTTCCCTCTACATCACACAGACTTTAGACATTTCCCTCTTCTAAGTGGTTCCTGAGACTCTTGACTTAAGAATCAAAGATTTTGGTGTTCTGAAAAAGGGGAGCCTCCGGTTCCACCCAGCAATGAGTGCACTTTCAGCTCAGATACCACCAGAGACCAGAGCCAGTTGGCACAGAGTCTGGGGTCTGCATATAGCCCTGTCCCAGGACTGGGAGGAACTGCTTTCTACCTCTTTCCCAACCCAAATGAAGCTAATTCTTAGAGATACAATACTACCAGATAGATGTATACCAGGATACATCCACAGAGAAGGACTGCTCCATGCAGTCCCCCTGCCTTCTTTTTCTGAAAGTTATATAAGTGAACAGGGGGACAGAGGAATAAGATTTGAATGTAGTGTTTGCAAAGCTGCCCTGCCTGCTTCCAGTTTACCGTATGTGCTAGCTCAGCTCTCAGGCTCTTTCCCTGACCTGCCTGCCTCTTTCTGGGCTGCTACCTGTGACTCAGTGCTGAAAGATTTGGATTCTTAAGGGTAATGAAGCCTGATTGGCCAGGGAGCAGGAAGACCTAATGATTCATGGAGCCTCGTCCTCTTTTCTATTCTCATTCCTGGGTGCTTCTGTATCATTTGATTCTCTCTTGATGGAGAGAGTGGAGGGATGGGAACAGGGGAAACTCCCCCAGGCAAGCCCGAATATGATCTCCTGGCTGCCTTTTCTATCATGTGTTTCCTTCCCTGAATAGCTGACTGAATATTAATCTCCAGTTAGATGTTTCCAGCTTGAAGGTGACCTTGTGCTTGGGAGGTCCTGGGTCTATTAGTGGAGCTGACTGTGAAAGAGTGTCAGCATCTGATGAGAAAAGACCAGCCTTAGACAGACAACATGTACAGTGCAAAGACAAGGTGAAATATAACTGTCTATTCAGCCGTCTTGAAAGCTGCTTTATGATCTGGTGAAGTTAATTAAGTGCCAGCCTCCCAAGAGAGTAGAAAAGTAGTTGTAAATTGAGTTATTGAATCCTTTGGGGTCTTATTCTTCATGGGTACTGTGTTTTGTGTTTCCTTTGTAGGAAATGAATACCTGATTCACATTGTGAACTGAGTGCTTTTCTATTCCCTCGACTATGGGGAGATCTAGATATGAGCTGAAACACACTTAAATTTCCTTCTTGCTCTCCAGAGTAGGAGTTGTGAGAAGACTAAAGCTCCTATTAGACACCCAATCTCCCTAGATCAGTCCTGGGTCTGGATTTCATATGTGGGTATGGATCAGAACTAGGGAGAGATTTGTCCCCATTCCAGTGAGCCCAGTAGGAGCTGCGATTGTTAGATAATAAAAAAGGACCGACTGCTAGTTTTAAGCAGTTTTTATAGATGCCATCCTAGCACCAGCTGCAGAAATGTGTATCAGCAACATAGATACAAAATAAAAGTCATAGGAAATTCAGACAAAGAACAGTCCACAAAATGGTTTATAATTTTTTAGAGGAAATTGTTTCTTATCAAAGTCAGCTTTGTTAGAGGGAGCAGGAGGAAGATAAGGCTTGTGCTATGGATCCTGCTCTGTTGGCTTTTTTTTCTTCAAAATATCATCCTCTATTTCTGTTTTCTTTCACTGACAAACCCTTAAAAAAACCAAACCTAACCGTCCGTCTGTCTCTTCTTTCTCTCCTCTTTTCAACTTTTCAACTTCCTCTCCACTTTTAACCCTTTGTAATCCGGTATCCAAAGTCATCACTTTACAGAAACTCCTCTCTCCATCCTTATTGCCATTTTGGATGGCATTTTCTCAGTGCTCATGGCTCTTGACTGCTCTGCAGTACTTGATGTTAATTTCTTGGACTTCTCTTTTCTAGATATTCTCTCCCATCTTGGTTTTTGTGACCCTGCTTCTCTCTCAGGTAGACTTGCTGACCTTACTTGTTTCCAGAAGGAGACTATCCCTTCATCACTTCAACCTGATTCATCATTCACTCCGGAATGTACCCAGGAACAGATGTACCCACAGGATGGCCAAATCCAGACCCAAGCCTGGTCTGGCTCCCTCTGTAAGACCCTAAGGGAACTGTGTGATTTATTATTTATCTGTCACCCACTATTACTCTTATGGCTTTTAAATTTTTTTCTCTCTATCCCTGTATTAATTAGTCATGAAAGATGATGGGAAGAAAACTAGCCCAAACTTCTTCTTTAATTACCTTATTCTTATACTTTTCAACATTAACCCTCCCCAGTCCCACTACAACCTTACATATTCCTCTCATGAGCTCTGGAATTTTTGTTCCATAAGAAACAAATTCCTCTTCATCCTGGACCACTTTCATACTCCTTCATCTTGATATCTCTTTCTCTCACACTCCTCTCTTACAACATTGCTTCTGTAGCTATCAGCTCCCATACTGATTGTGCTTTTTCTTACTGGTCCTGGAGAGAAAATCATAACACTCTTTGTTCCTAATTGTGAGATTATTCTTTTCTGATTATATCCATAACCTTTTTTTTGTAAGTCCACCCAATGAAAACTTTCCACCAAATCTTAATTATTGTGGTTAGAGTATCAGCACCCAGGTCTCTCTCTCTTTTTTTAAGGAGTTTACCATCTCTGCTGCTTTTATGCCAAGGGATTCTAAAATCTAGATTACTCAAATGCTTTCATCTCTCAATTCTTTAACCACTAAAAGTCCTGTGACCTATGTCACTCTACCCCAGCTATATACTAGATCTCACTTTCTTTCCTTCCTATTTGCAACCCAATAATTAAGCATTTCAATTCTATACTGTTCTTTTTTCTGGAATCTCTTTCATACTTGTCATATTGCTCCTCACCTTTCCCCAAAACTCAGCCCTAGATTGATCCTGTTATATACCTCCTCCAATCTAAGCCCAAGCTGTTGAAAGCAACTGGAGAAGCTCTTTTGGAAAGCAATTTGGAACTCACCCCCCCAAAAAAAAAACCACAAAAAATCCAACTGGTCATACCCTTTGACCCAATTATGTCACAACTATTCTAATACCTCAGAGAGATCTAAGAAAGAAAGAAAATGATCTATATGTATAAAAATATTTAAAGCAACCAGAATTGAAGACTGGGAAGGTAGAAAATGGCTAAATAAATTGTGGTATATTTGAGTATTATTGTGCCATAAAATGATGAAATGGGAACTTTTAGAGAAAACTGTGACCACCTTAATGAAGAGTGAAGTGAGAAAAACTTAAAGAATAATTTGTAAAATAACATTATATAGAAAAATAACTTTGATCACTATACACTTCAACAACAATACTGTATGAGGATGTATTCTGATGGAAGTGGATATCTTCAACATAAAGAAGATCCAACTCACTTCCAGTTGATCAATGATGGACAGAAATAACTACACCCAGAGAAGGAACACTGGGAAGTGAATGTAAATTGTTAGCACTACTGTCTATCTACCCAGGTTACTTATACCTTCGGAATCTAATACTTAATGTGCAACAAGAAAATGGTATTTACACACATATATTGTATCTAGGTTATATTGTAACACATGTAAAATGTATGGGATTACCTGCCATCGGGGGGAGGGAGTGGAGGGAGGGAGGGGATAATTTGGAAAAATGAATAAAAAAAAAAAAAAAAAGAAAAATAACTTTGAAATAACTTTCATCAGTGCAATAATAACTAAAGCCTTTTCCTCTTCCAAACTTTCCTATTTCTGTCAAAGGCAATATCCTAGACTCCTCATTCTTTTTCACCTTTGCATATCCAATTAATTGCTAAATCTTGCCATTTCTAACCCGGAAATATCTCTTTCATCCAACCCCTTACCTCTAGTCATGTACCTACTACCTTATTTCATAACTTCTCGCCTGGGTTATTGCAATAGTTTCCAAATTTGGTTTACATGCCTCAAGACTCTTGTTTCAGTCACTCCTACATAGCTTAATGTCAAAGTAATTTCCTTTAAGTACAGATCTGACTATATGACTGTTTATCTTCCAGCTTCTTAACTTGTGGCTTATGACCCCATATGAAATATCATAAATGATTGTGGGGGTCATGAAATTATAATTTGTTATCAGGAAATGTTTTATTTATATACCTAATTTAATTCCTTGGGCGAAAAGGGGTCAAGAGTAAAAAAAAGTTTAAGAAGCCCCAGTCTGTTCAACCAACTCCAGGGGCTTCTTATTATTATTCAACAGTCTAAAATAAAAATAACAGCTAAGCACTAGGCTATAGCATATAGTAGGCACTATTTTGGCTTTTAGTCATGTTTGACTGTCTGTGATCCCATATGGAGTTTTCTTGACAAAAACGCTACAGTAGTTTGCCCTTTCCTTCTCCAGCTCATTTTACAGATGAGGAAACTGAGGCAAACAGGTTAAGTGACTTGCCCAGGTTCACATGGCTAGTAAGTGTCTGAGACCAGATAAACTCATGAAGAATAGTCTTACTGCTTCTGAGCCTAGCACTGTGCATTGTGTCATCTAGCTACTCCAACAGGCACGATATAAACACTCATTTCCTCTCTTCCTTCCTCTCACTCAAGAAACATTTTTTGATCACTTATTAAGCACTGCTGGCTCTATGATAAAATATAAACTCCCATATCACTTGGCCCCATCGTATCTTTTCATTCTCATGGGTTGTTATGTTCACTTCTGCATTCTGTAAACCAGCTAAACTGACTTTTTTTTTTTTCATTTTTCCAAATTATCCCCTCCCTCCCTTCACTTCCTCCCTTAGATGACAGGCAATCCCATACATTTTACATGTATTACAGTATAACCTAGATACAATATATGTGTGTAAATACCATTTTCTTGTTGCACATTAATTATTAGCTTCCAAAGGTATAAGTAACCTGGGTAGATAGACAGTAGTGCTAACAATTTACATTCACTTCCCAGTGTTCTTTCTCTGGGTGTAGTTATTTCTGTCCATCATTGATCAACTGGAAGTGAGTTGGATCTTCTCTTAAACTGACTTTCTATCCACTCTTTGCACATTATTCTCCACCTCCTGTCTTTGTGCCTTTAAACTGTTTTACTTACACTCTCTCCTTATCTCCATCTCAGAGTCCTTTTCCTTTAGCTTACACCTTCTCCGTGAAGCCTTTCTTGATTGTCCAACTAAGAGTAAGTACTTTTTTCTCAAACTACCTTGTATCAAATCACTTAAATATATTTGTATCTAATTTTGTTTTTTATGCTGCATATATGTATATATTATTTATAGAGGGAAGGAAGAATAAATAAATATAAACATTTAAGTAGTCATATAAATTCTCTCTCTTCCCCCAGTGGCAGTTAGATTGTGCAAAGATAGAGAGCACTGGGCTTGGAATCAGAGACTCATCTTCATGGGTTCAATCTGACCTCAGAACTTACTATTTATGTGACCCTGGGCAATCACTTAACCCAGTCGACCTCACTTTTCTCATCTGTAAAATGAGTTGGACAAGGAAATGGCAAACCACTTCAATAACTTTTCCAAGAAAACCCTGAATAGAGTCACAGAGAGTCAACCACAACAGATCTGTCTATGATAGACTTGCATCCCTCCCTTAGAATGTAGGCTCCTTTTGAGTAGGCTTTGTTTCATTCTTTTGTGTTTTTATTTATTTAAGTGCATATATTATATACCATCCCAATCACTCCCACAAGATGGCAATTGCCTTGAGATAAAAAATTATTTTGTTTTTATCTATATGTCATTAATGCTGGGCAGTGTCTTTGCAGGCACTTAAGTTACATTTGTTGAGTTAAATGTCATGCCCCCATTAAGGACAATAGTCCAGAGACTACCCCGTTGGTTCTGGCTTAGTTAACCCTTTAAAATGCAGGGATCAAGCTCTAAGGACCCTCTTAGAGAAACATTCGCAGTGGAAAGAGCTTCTGCAGACTGCTGATTTGGTCATCTCCAGCTAAACATGGTGCCCTCAGAGAGAAATGGAGTGTGACTAGCCAAGGGAACTTGTTATTCTATCACTTAAATTGTGTTGTAAATATCCACGTTCCCCTTGATTTGGCTAATTCAAGCCCAGATGTGAGGGAGGCAGGGTTGCCGTTATGTGTCACAAACCCCTCATTTTGTCTGGCTGATGAGAGATCATAATTGCCCAGATGGTGAGATCTCATAATTAGCTTTTTCTTTTATGCTGAGCCCGGGAGGAAAACTGGGATTAATCACAGCACTAGAGATGGGAGGGGTCCCTCTATCCTGCAGCTTGCCCCACAGGAGGCGAGGAGGTGCCCGCTGAATATGCATCGTGCTGTTATGTGCTGGGCCCTCTCCCGGCCCCCACTGCTGCTTGGGATTCACTCCTCTGCACCAAGCCAGCCGTTTGGACTCTCAGAACCTCAGGAAGGAAGCCCAGAAGTCACTGAGTTTTACATGCCGAGCAGGCACCTATCCAGCTGTGGGGAGGGAGGGAGTGTGTAAGTAGAAAGGACCCTGGATTTACAGTCAGAGGGCCTGATACCTTCTAAGTCTCTTCTGTTCCACTTCTAAATCTATGATCCTATATGGTCCTTTGCTTGAAGATTGCCAAAGAGAGCTAGCTAGGTTTCCAATTTTTTGGAATATATAAATAATATAAATTTATATAAATAAAATAATTGGAATAACTTTCCAATTATTTATAGTTCCAATTGTAAGTTTTTTTGTTTTGTTTTGTTTTGTTTTGTTTTGTTTTGTTTTGTTTTTAATGTTTGTCGCAGCCTTTTTTGTAGTGGCAAGGAAGTGGAAATTAAGTGAATGATCGATCATTAGTCGGGGGAATGCTGAATAAGTTATGGTATATGAAGGTAATGGAATATTATTGTGCTATAAGAAATGATGAGCAGGTTGTAAAGTTATGAAGTGATACTGAGTGAGGTGAGCAGAACCAGGAGAACATTTTCCACATTAATAACAAGATGATGTGATGATCCACTGTGACAGACTTGGATCTTCTCAACAATGCAGTGATTAAGGGAATTCCAATAACTTTGGGATGGAAAATGCCAGTCACATCCAGAGTGAGAACTATGGATACTGAATATGGATCGAAGCATAGTATTTTTACCTGTTTGTTTTGTTTTTTTCTTTCTCGTGTGTTTTTTTCCTTTTGGCCTGATTTTTCTTCTCCAACATGACAAACATGGAATATGTTTAAAAGGATAGCACATATTTAACTTCTATCAAATTGCTTGCTGTCTTGGGAAGGGGGAGTTCCTTTTTATCATGCCTAATTTTGTAATTTCTCCTCTGTACTATTTTTCCTCAAAGTCTATTTGAATTAGTTTGGCTCTCTGGGGCCAAATCTAATTTCTCTTTCATAGGACAGCCCTTTAAGCACTTGGAGCCTGCTACAATGTTTTCTCAAATCTTCTCCATCCTAAACACTCTTAGTTCCTTCAGCAGATGCACAGACAGCATCGTCCTGAAGCCTTTCACCAACCTGACTGCCCTTCTTTGGACATTATCCTGTGTTCTTTGCTGCCCCAAACTGAGGATCACCCTCCCCAGGTCACCCTTACTGTGATTATATCTCCTATTGAGCTTGTGAGCCATTTAAACCCCAGATCCTTTCATTCAAATGACTACCCACGCCTTCTGGATCTCATACTTGTAAGATTGATTCTCTGGATCACAGACTTCTTTAGTTAGTTTAGACTTATTGAACATTCAGAACTAAGGTTCTACCCTTGATGCTCCAACTACTTTCTCACTCTCAGTTTCCCCACTTTTACATTTTTAGGACAGATTGAGGTAAATGGAAAAAGCTGTGGCCCGGGGTTCAAGAAATCTGTGTTCTGTTCCTCTCTTTGTGCCTAGCTGTAGGATTTAGGAAGGGGGACAGGACAGTGAAGAGGGTTAAATAGGAGACAGAGAACCTGAATTAGAATCCCAGTTCTCCACTTACTACCTCTTTTAGACTTTAGATAAGTTATTTCTGAGCCTTGGTTTCTCTTATCTGTAAAATTATAGAGTTAGTCTAAATCAGGGGATTCTTAAATTGGGGTTCTATGAATTTTAAAATATTTAAAATATTTTATAACTATTTAAATGTAATTGATTTCCTTTATAATCTTAGGTGTTTATTTGAAACCATTCTTCTGAGAAGACTTCACCAGAATAAGTTTAATCGATTCCCAAAGGGACCCATGAACTCCAAAAGGTTAAAAACTCTTGGATGAGATGATATCTAAGTCTATTATCCTATAAACTTTACATCCACTCTGGGCCTATTTCCCCAGATCATATTTATACCCGATGACTCTGTAACCCTATGCTGTCCCATCTACTTATTTTTAATTTAATTTAAATTTAATTTTGGGGGGTTTCATTTTAAGTGAAGATCTGTCTTTCTCCCTCTTCACCCAGCATTAGAGGACATCATTTAATACAGAAACATATATAAATATATCATTTAGCCATGCAATGTATAATTCTATTTATCAGTTCTTTCTTTGGAGGTGAATAGCATCCTCCCCTACAGGCCCTTTGTAGTTGATTGGAGTGTTTAGAATACTCCAAATAATTATATCTGTCTTAGATTCACAAAAGCAGCTTCTTTACACTTAATAGGGGGCCTGACCCGATCAGTGGTGTCCCAGCCGGCTGACCTGTGTTTTTGGTCTCCTTCCAGCTCTTCACAATTAGGGCATTCCCAGGGTCCGTGGAGTCCTCCACTGTACATCAGTATGGATGACTTTCTTGCCTTTGCCATTTTGCCTCCCTGCCCTCCAATGTGGATGATATATTGAACTTTAAGAGAGTTATCATTATAACCTTTATTACTAGTAAGAAAAGCAATATGCATAGTGGATAGAGAAGCAGCTAGGAAGACCTGGTTTAAGTCTTATTTCTGACATATATTTGTTCGACCCTGAGCAAATTACTTTGTTCCCATGATATATAAATGGCAGAAAAGGTGTCAACCAACAATGTGTATAAGGAGAATTCTCTATACCAGTGAAATCACAACTCCTGCCTTAACATTATTATCATTAACAATGGTAATCATAATTGGTGATGTTATTTTGATTATTATATTATAGTAACAATGATCAAATTCTCAGGTTTGTTGGTTTGTTTGTTTGGTTGATTAGAGATATTATAGGAGAGGAAAAAAGGAAGAAAAACTTTTAGGGACACATCCAGAGTCAAGGCAACAAACTTGATCTACTAAGGGATTCACATCTTCCACAAGGACTATTAGCACATCAAAACAGCTGTTTGTTGGAGCCTAACCAAGTGACAAATTGTCCATCTACTTACTCTTTTGTTCCCTGGGCCATACTGTCTTTTGACTAAGAACTCCCAGTGGGAGCACTTAAATAAACAAATCACTGAGCCTGTTCATTTATGAATTTACTGACTTTGCTTGACTTTTAGCTGTCCCAGGCAATGAAGGAGAGACAGAGAGAGACAGAGAGACAGAGAGAGAGAGAGAGACAGAGAGAGAGAGAGACAGACACAGAGAGAGAGACAGAGAGAGAGAGAGACAGAGAGAGAGAGAGACAGAGAGACAGAGAGACAGAGAGAAAGAGAGAGAAAGAGACAGAGACAGAGACACAGAGAGAGAGAGACAGAGAGAGAGAGAGAGAAAGAGAGAGAGAGAGAGAGAGAGAGACAGAGAGAGAGACAGAGAGAGAGAGAGAGACAGAGAGACAGAGAGAGAGAGAGACAGAGAGACAAAGAGAAACAGAGAGAGAGAGACAGAGAGAGAGAGAGAGAGACAGAGAGACAGAGAGACAGAGAGAGACAGAGAGAGACAGAGAGAGACAAAGAGAGAGACAGAGAGAGATTGACAAGTGCAGAATTAAGTGAATTATCCCCACCTAAAAAATAGGAAGGAAATTCTGATTTTCCAAAAAGATCAGTCTGCAACCCCTCCCTATTTTGGCTTCCATCAGAACTTCTCTGTTTGGGAACATCTCTGTGGGGACTGACTCCTGTGTCTTTGAAGGTGGGGATGGATGATTTGTCCATCCCTTGGGATGGCTGCTCTTTTAAATCAGCAGCTGCAATAGCCCTTTGGGGGCTGAGTGGTTTGGCAGGTTTTTCCTAGGATTTAGGGACTGGAAGGGGAGGGGTTTATGGAGACAACTTGAGTTGATGCCATCAATTCTAAGGGATAATAATGGTGATGAACAATTTGCATTTAAGAGATCTGGGAGTCAAAATGAATAGCTTTTGATTGTGGATAAACACCACCTGCCAAATCTGTCCTTCCAGCCTTGGGGGGAGGGGACGGAGGAGTTTCTTTGGGGTAGGAAAAGCCATCTCCAGCATCTCCACCGCTCTTTAGCTGGAAGCAGAAACAGCTTTCAGTACCTCTGGCACAAGCTTATTCTTGCCATCTGGGGACTGAAAAACCCCTTCCACATGGAACAGGGTTTCTCGGGATCCTAATAAAACCCCAAATGTTTATCTTACAATTTCCCTCCCTGAGAACTCCTTGGGAATCAATGAACCTGGGGAAAGGACATGAAAGAAGGAATCACTCTTACCAATCAATCAATCAGCACTTATTAAGCATCTACATTACACCGGGGACTGGGGACACAAACACAAAAGCCTGTCATAGGGACTTTCAGATGTAGCAGTCTGGAAGGCACAGCTAGGTGGCTAGAGCACTGGGCCTGGAACCAGGACTGAGCCCAGATTGCCTCAGTTTCCTCATCTGTAAAATGAGCCGGGGAAGGCAGAGACAAACCATTGTAGCATCTCTGCCAAGAAGACCCCAATTGGAGGCTGAAACAATTGAACAATAACAACAAAATCCCTCTGCCCCCCTCTCCCAAAGTGACCCCTGCCACATCTGCCTTTGAAGGTTCTAAGATGGCTCTTGTTAAATGTCATCCGCTTAACCCCCCCCCCCCCCCCCCCCCCCCCCCCGCAGCTGTTCCTCCTATCCCTTCACTGTTAGGTGCTAGTGACTAATGCCCCAGCTCCATTTCACCACTTACAAAAGGAAACTTACTTCAAAGCCATAGCAAGAACAATAGGGCAAATATTCCTGGGAATTCTCTTTCTTCCACATCAGGAGAGTTGTCTCAAACTTACAGAAAAATTGGTCCTACCAAGTTTATATTCAAAGATGGTCCTGCTTCTTCCTCTAAGGCTCCTCCTTGCTCCTTGGGGCACCCATGCTAAGCTAGCTGTCAAAGCTGGATGCTGGGACGGTCCCCAGTGCTTTTATCTAGAATGGAAAAGAATAAATACTAACATAGGCAATGAACCCAGGCTTGTATCCATGGAACCCGTGGCTTGGAAGGGAGAAACCCAAATCCCAAAGCCTCTCCTTTTATATATACCTTGGTTTCTTGTGGGTTACTGTGAGCAATAGCAAGATCGAGTTGCTGGGCAGAATGGCCAAGCAGAGGCTGCCTCCCTAGAGTCTTTTTCTTATTTTTATTTTTATTCATTTTTAAATTTTAAATTTATTTTTGTTTTTTCACTAAAATCTTTTTGAAGATGTCTCCAGTTCTGGATATGCAGTTCACAGACAAAGGCTTCTCCTCCCCATGTATTTATGAGACCAGAAACAGTGACAGAAAGTCCACAAATGCTTCTTTCCACGTCATCCATCACAGTTCTCTGGGAAGCAGAAGATTCTCCAGAATTTTGGGAAGATTGCATTCATTGAGCTGTCCAACACTCTCTACAAACTTGTCCTTTCAGCAGTAAGAGGGCCTGAGTTTGATTTCCTCATCTGGGGGAACAGAGATAGCAATATTTCCACTATCTACCTCACAAAGGTTGCTGTGATCTCAGGTGTTTTATAAACATTTAACAACTGTAGAAATGTGAGTCATTATTATTATCTCTGGGTGCATAAATAGAAAGGGAGGATCAGGGGCTTCCATCCAGGATCTGGGGCCTGTTGTAGGAAGCTGGGACTATTATCTCCTTCAGGCACGGTATTTGGCATTTGGCCCTGAGCCAGAGTTGACAAAGGAGCTCCTGCCATTTTAAACTGGCCAAATTGCCCACTTGTGTTTTAAACCCTGGGATGAGAATCACTTTCATTACCCAGGCTGGTTGGAATGGATCATTCCCATCTCTCTTTCTAAGAGACAAAGTCTAAGCCAGAGGTAGGGCCAGAGTGGAATTATAGACCAATTATTTGGGAACCATATTTGCTTGAACTATATTTAAAAATTTTGCATACAAAGCAATAGACCTGTTGTGAGATAATCAACTGTGAATGACTTTGCTATTCCCAGAAATGCAATGAGACAAGACTACTCTGAAGGATTTATGATGAAAAATGCTACCCCTACTCAGAGAAAGAACTGACTGTGTCTGAATATGATTGAAGCATACTTTTTTACTTTAATTTTCTTGAGGCTATTTTTGGGAGGGAGACCTGTTTACTTTCACAACATGACTTTTATGAAAATGTTTTGCATGGTTTACCTTCTCAGCGGGGGTGGAGGTGGAGAGGGAGAAAGGAAGAGAATCTGGAACTCAGTTTTTAAAACAAATGTAAAAAAATTGTTTTACATGTAACTGGGGAAAAACAAAATATTAAACCAGTAAAAAAAAAAAAAAAGTGTGACCTGTAGTGTGACATTGTCTACCTGAGGTTTTGAACTAACTGGAAAGAGATAGAGATTGACTTCTGGACAGTGTGTTGATCCAGAGAGCTGCTTAGGTTTGTTGGTAGTTCACAGAAGTTGGTGAAATTAGCAGTGCAGAGACAGATTGAAGCCCAAGAATTATTTTACATAACCCTCATCCTCTGCATCCTTTCCCTTTTTTGCACTTTCATGTACTATCCTCACTCAGGCTTTCATCATCTGATATGTTGCCTGCTAATTAATATCTCTGCTTCTAGTTTCTCTCCTTTTACATGCATCCTACACACAGCTGCAAAAATAATCTTCATGAATTCAACCCTATATAGCAATCACCATGGAGATTGGATAAAGTTTCCTAGAATCCTTCAGACACTGAAATCATCAGAATTGGATATTTGGGAATATTCTTGGAGATGTACCGGGGAAAGGGAGTGGAAATCAGATGGAAAATGTGATATGCAGATAACCCTTGAATGCTTCCTGTTGACCATGGCTTATTCTATTTCTTTTCTATCTCTGTAGCTAAACTGAAAAAGGCTGTCTATTACCAGTGCCTTCACTTTTTCTTTCCTTATACTCTTCTTAACCATTTATAATCTGGCTTCTAATTTTATCAATCCACAGAAACTGCTTTCTCCAAAGTAGTAATGATCTCTTAGTTGGAAAATCCATCGGGCTCTTTCTCCTCAATATCTCTGTAGCTTTTGACACAATTGATGACTCCCTTCTCCCTAATAACCTGTTCTCTCTAGGATTTTGGGACTCTTCTGACCACTCCTTCTCTGTCTTCTTTTCCAGATCATGCCCTAGATGTAGTTTGCTTTGTATAGATTTGCTTACATGTTGTCTCAGTAGATTGTAAGCTCCTTGAGGTCAGGAATTATCTTTTGGCTCTTTTTGTTTCTTCAATGCTCAGTGTTGTGTCTGGGACATGGTAAGTGCTTAATAAATGCTTATTGATTGATTGAAGTCTTTTAATTGATTGCTGAGCTAGAAAAGCTGATGACATTCCCAAGTCTGACCATATCATTCCCTACTCAAAATTCTTCACCGACTCGCCATTGGCCTCTAGGATGGAATTCAAACTCCTCATCTTCCTCTCATCTTTCTTTCTAGTATTATTTTTACATCATACAGAACGAGGGGCTTATATTCTAAGAGGAAAAAAACAATACATGTGGGGCATAGGTCTTCAGGGAAGGAAGTTATCCAGGGCAGGAGCTGTAAATTAAAAAACAAAACAAAACTAGCAATATTACCATTGTGTTAGTCCATTTCTTCATCTTTCTTTCTAGTATTATTTTACATTATTCAGAATGAGGGGCTTATATTCTAATGGGAGAAATAATACATGTAGAGCACGGATGTGCAGGGAAGGGTGAAGTTTTCCAGGGCTGGAGCTGTAACAAACTAGTAATATTACCCTCGTATTTTTTCATTTCTTCTTACACTTTGGATTCCAGCCAAACTGGACTAACATGTGTTTCTGGAGCTGACATTCCATCTCTCTTCTCTGTTCATTTGTATCAGACATCTTCCTTTCTTCCTCACTCCCTCCCCCACACCCGTTCTGTGCAGAAGGCATTTCCATTTCTCAGAATTATCCTCCTTCAAAGCTCAATTGTGGGCTCACTCCTTCCATATTTCCTTATCAGGACATGGGAAAAATCCCTAAATAAGATTCTCAAGGGAAAGGATTGTTTGATTTTTGCTTTTATATCCCCTAAACATGGGACTTAGAATATAGGGATAATAGAGTGATTCCTAAATAAATGTTTGCTGAAATGAATAAATATAGGTTGTCGAATAGGGAGAGGACGTGAAGCAAGAGGCAAGTTCCTCCATTCACTGACTGTGTAAATATATATAATATATCTCTTAAATATAATATAATATATCTCTTAAATTGTGTGAATCTTAATCTACTCATCTGTAGAATGGGAACAATAATACACGCCTACCTCATAGGACAAAAATACAAAGTAATTATAAAGATGTTTGCTATGTAAACTATGTAAACTATTCCTCTCCCTCCCTCGCCGAAGACAAGTTCTATCTGATTGCTGGATTGCTCATGGGTAGAAGGAGGGAGGTGCCCTTTGCCTTGGGCACAAGCCCCATCAATATCTCCTACATCCACCATCTTATTTATTGTTGGGCTCCCGCAGAGGTAGAATTGCTCGGAGTTTCCAGGTCTCCTCCACCCCCCAGGGCTAATAAAGAGTACTCTCCTGGCTGCAAAAGTGGGGTGGGGCTGTGAGCATAAGCAGAGCCTTCGGCTATGATAGGGAGCTGACCCTAAAACCAGTGGGAGTGCTGGGGGAGCTCCCGGGTGGACCACAACTATATAAAAACAGCAGCTAAAATGCCCCAGGCTAAAACAACGGAGAAAAGGAGATAGTGAAAGGGGCTTGCCCAAGTACTAAGCGGCCTGTGAGAAACTTGTTCAATTAATTAACAAGAATTAATTGTCCCTTCTGTGCCAGGTACCATGCCAGCTCTGGATGCAGATGGAAGATCTCCAATGGCATGGAGCATGTAGAAGATATGATTATGGTTTATATTTGTATAAAGACAGTCATATCTTCATATTATAGAGCATCTTAGCCTATTCTTTCCAACCCATTTCCTCTGCCTCAGTTTACCCTTAAAAGAGTTGTTTCCCATCTTTTGTTGTTTAGCATTTTATTTTTCCCCAGTTACATGTAAAAACAATTTTTAACATTTGTTTTTAAAACTTTGAATTCCAAATTCTCTCCCTTCCTCTCTCCCCACACCCCTCAAGGAGAAGACAAGCAATTCTGTATAGGTTATACATGTGTGGTCATGCAAAATGTATTTCCATATTAGTCATGGTGTGGGGGGGGAAAAGATTAAAAAAAACCCTCAAGAAAAATAAAGTTTAAAAAAAAAAAAGTATGCTTTAGTCTATATTCAGACATTATCAGTTCTTTGTCTGGAGATCATAAGTCCTTCTAAGTTATTTTGGATCATTGTATTGCTGAGAATAGAGTAAGTCACAGCTGATCATCTTACAATATTCTTTTACTTTGGGGGCAATACATTTCACTTTGCATCAGCTCATGTAAGTCTTTCCAGCTTTTTCTCAGAACATCCTGTCATCATTTCTTATAGCGAAATAGTATTCTATCACAGTCACATATCACAATTCCCCCCCTCAATTTCCAATTCTTTGCCACCAGAAAAGAGTTCCTATAAATATTTTTGTACATATAGGTCTTTTTCCTTTTTGACTTTTATCTCTTTTTGGATACACACTAGTAGCGGTATTACTATGTCAAAGGGTTTGCATAGTTTTATAATCCTTTGTGCAAAGTTTCAAATTGCTCTACAGAATGGTTGAAGCAGTTCAGGACTCCAATAGTGCATCAGTATTTCAATTTTCCCACATCTCCTTCAACAATTGTCACTTCCCTATTATTGTTCTATAAGAAATGACCAACAGGAGAAATACAGAGAGGCTTGGAGAGACTTACATCAACTGATGCTAAGTGAAACGAGCAGAACCAGAAGATCATTATACACTTCAACAATGATACTGTATGAGGATGTATTCTGATGGAAGTGGATATCTTCAACATAGAGAAGAGCTAATCCAATTCCAATTGATTAATGATGGACAGAACCAGCTATATCCAGAAAAGGAACACTGGGAAATGAATGTAAACTGTTATTTTTACCTTCTGAATCCAATTCTTCCTGTGCAACAAGAAATTCGGTTCTACACACATATATTGTATCTAGAATATACTGTAATATATTTAACATGTATAAGACTGCTTGCCATCTCGGGGAGGGGGTTGGGGGAGGAAGGGAAAAAATCTGAATAGAAATAAGTGCAAGGGATAATGTTGTAAAAAAAAAAAAACTACCCATGCATATGTACTGTCAAAAAATGTTATAATTATAAAATAAAATAAAAATGAAAAATGAAAAAAAAAAAAAAACAATTGTCACTTCCCTTTTTTGTCCTATTAGCTGTCTAATAGGAATGAAATAGTATCTCAGAATTGTTTTAATTTTCATTTTCCCAATCAATAGTAATTTAGAGCATTTTATATGTGTATAGATAGTTTTGATTACGTCATCTAAAATTGTTCATATCTTTTGATCATTTATCAGGTGGAAAATGACTTAAAAATAAATCTGATTCAATCTTTACATTTTTGACCTTTATCAGAGAAACTTGCTTCAGTTTTCCCCCACAATTATGATTGCTAAATGTATTTCCCTCCCCATCCCATTTATTCTATTCTCTCTTCTGACACCCTGTCCCTCCTCAAAAATGTTTACTTCTGATTACCACCTTCCTCAATCTGCCCTCCCTTCTATCACTGCCCCCTCCTCTTCTATTTTCTTTCCCTCCTACTTTTCTGTGGGATAAGATAGAGTTGAATATATGTTATTTCTTCTTTGAGTCAAATCTGACAAGAGTAAGGTTCACTCACTCCTCTCCATCCCACATTCTGCCATCTTTCCCTTTATTATAAAAACTTTTTCTTGACACTTTCATGGAAGATAGTTTACCCCATTATACCCTTCCCTTTCCATTTCCTATGCAATCCTCTTTCTCCCTTAATTTAACTTTTTAAGATATTATCCCTCTCTCTCCCTTAATTTAACTTTTTAAGATATCATCCCTTCATATTCAACTCACACACCTGTGCCCTCTTTCTAACTGCCCTAATAATGAGAATTTTTTACGAATTACAAATATCAACTTCCCATGTAGGAATGCAAACAGTTTAACTTTATTAAGTCCCTTATGATTTCTCTTTCTTGTTTACTTTTTATGCTTCTCTTGAGTCTAGTATTTGAAAGTCAACATTTCTATTCAGCTCTGGGCTTTTCATCAAGAATGCTTGAACATCCTCTATTTCATCAGTTTTGCTGTGTTGATAATTTTTCCTCTGGAATATCATATTCCTAGTCCCCAGATTCTTATGAAAGCTGGTAAATCTTGTGTTATCCTGACTGGCTCCATCATACCTGAATTGTTTCTTTCTGGCTACTTGGAATTTTCTCACCTTGACCTGGGAGCTCTTATAATATTCCTGAGAGTTTTCATTTTGGAATCTCTTTCAGGAGGTGATCAGTAGATTCTTTCCATGTTATTTTACTCTCTAGTTCTAGAATATCAAGGCAGTTTTCCTCAATGATTTCTTGAAAGATGATTTTTTTTTTTTGACGATGGCTATCAGGTAGTCCAATAACTTTTGAATGATCTTTCCAGGATCTATTTTCCCAATGAGATATTTCATGTCACCTTCTATTTTTTTCATTCCATTGATTTTGTTTGATTGTTTCTTGATTTCTCACAAAGTTATTAGCCTCCATTTTATCAATTCTAATTTTTAGGAATTTCATTATTCAGTGAGCTTTTGTACCTCCTTTTTCACTTGTCAAATTCTACTTTTTAAGGAGGTTTTTTCCTCAGTGAATTTTTGTGCCTGTTTCCATTTGGACAATTTTGCTTTTGAAGATATTCTTCTCCCTACTGGTTTTCTATACATCTTTTACCATTTGACCTTGTCTGTTTTTAAAGGTGTTATTTTCTCTAATATTTTTTGTCTTTTTAAAAAACATTCTTTTCCCCATCATTTTTGTACATCCCTCCTATTTATCTTCCCAATTTTTCCTCTACCTTTCTTACTTGATTTTCGAAATCATTTTTGAGCTTTTTCATGACCTGAGACAAATTGATGTTTTTCTTGGAGACTTTGGATATTGGAGCTTTGTCCTTTTTGTTTCCTTCTGAGTATCACCTCAGTAATTTTCTGTTATCAGGATTTTTTTCTGTTGTTTGCTCATTTTCCCAATCTATTTCTTGCCTTTGGAACTCTTTGTTAAAGTGGGGCTCTGCTTCCAGGGGTACCGGGTGCCTTATCCTGAGCTTCGTGAGTTTTGTGTGGTTGTTTTCAGAGATACTTCTAGGGAACTATAAGTTCCTTCCAAAGTGGTCTAAGGAGAGATGTTCACTCTTCTCCTGGCCTGTGTTTTGTTCTGTAGAAGCAGCTGATTCAGTGGCTCCCAAGGCCAAATCTTTGGGATTTCTGGGCCTGGTCTATACTGACACGGCCTACTTGTGCTCCCCTCTCTCCCAGGGTGGACGGACCTTTCCTGATGATCTTCTAAGTCATCTTTGGCTGGAAAATTTTTTCATCCTTTTGTGGGTTCTGCTGCTTCAAGAACTGTTTTATGGCATTATTTAAAGGTGTGTGGAGGAGTTTGGGGAAGAGCTCAGGCAAGTTGCTGCTTTTTCTCCAGCACCAATTCTCCAACATCAACTAATTAGCAACCAAAATTTACATGGATGTTAGGCTTTGGATTTTGTTAGGGCTTGGGAGTCTGATGTCTCTGCGTCGGTGCTTGAGGCTGCACTGAGAACATGGTGCTAGGGATGTGGGGGGGACACTGTGGGAATCCCACAAAACGAGCTCCCTGCCCTCGGGGTGTGTACAGTCTAGGTGAGGGACAGGACGAGACATACACCTCTATAGTATTCGCCTTTTCTCTACCAAACACTTAGCTTAGGGACCCTCCGTATTAATGGGGTGAAGACTGGAATGTCTCAGTGTCACCTTGCCCCTGGCTGGTCACTTTTTTTAAACTAAGGATTTGTAAAGGTTTTGTGTTTACGAAGTTTGCAGATGCTGCAAAGCTGTGTGGGATGACTAACCCCTCAGGATCCCAAGATATCATTGTCAAAGGCTGGGTAATTATTTGTTGGGGGCTGGCTCCTTTTTAGCTCTGTGTCCCTGAGCTCATTTTTAATACAGATACACCATTATTATGTAGCATCTCCAAGGGTTGGAAGGACATCAATAAACTAAAAAAATAAAAATAAAAGGACTTTCTTGAAGTTTCTGATCTCATGGCCTATGGGATGACTCCCTCTGGCTCCCCACCCCGTTGGCCACCCCCTGGTGTCCTTGGCAAACCGAGTCAGAGACGTGGCAGAGCTGTCTCTCTCCCAGCATGGCTGGTGGAAGAGAGGGATGTGGGCCCCTTCCTTACATTCTTTCCCAGTCTCGGTGTTATTTTTCCCTGGAGATAAGAGGTTCCTGTAGGAGGACAGCTTGGGAAAGCGCCAGCCAGCCCAGCTTGTTAACAGTTTACTAATGGAACAATGGGAGTTAATTGGGTCAGAGTCGTCGTTGGCGTGAACTTTGAGGTAACTCGGACTGCCGTGTGTGCGTAATTTGTCCTGGAAGATACTAAAACTGTCTGCATTCTAATGCTCTGCTGGCTACCTTTGCCCTTCAGATCGGTTTTTATTAACAGAACTGTTTTTGATTTATGCCTATTTTATTGCTTTGGCTTAGGACCTCACAGCATTGAGCCTGAAAAATGGCTTTGTAAGGAACAGCATTCTTAAATCTCTATGTAAGGAAACGAATGAGTGGCTAGGTTGGTTTCTGAAGATGCAGATGAGGAAACTGAGGCTCAAGTTCCCACAGCTAAAGCATGGCAGAAATGGTGTCAAAGGTGGGAGTGTGTGTTGGTTGAATGAAAGCCTTTGAGGCTGTTCTTTACAGAGCTCCCCACCCCTCTTTTTTTATCTCATCTTCAGCAAAATGTGAATTTCGTAATTTTTCCTTATCTCATCTATGGACAACGATCCCCAATTCTTAATGTGAAGCTAAAAGACCCTTTAAAGTTATTCTATCCATCCCTCCTGTCTGGAGAACTGTCCCCTCAAGTAAGACCATAATTTGACCTGTTCTTTTTAAAAATAGCCCTTTTTTTCCAATTACATATAAAGGCAAATTTTAAGATCATTTAAAAAAAAATTTTAGCTCCAAATTTTCTCCCTGCCTTCTTTGTCTCCCACTCTCTAAGAGATCAAAGAATTTGATATAGGTTATATATGTGCAATCATGTATTTCCATATTAGTCATATTGCAAAAGAAGAAATAGGTCAAAAGGAAAGAAACATGAAAAAAATTAAAGAAAGTGAAAAATATTATGCTTTAATCTGAATTCAGACACCATCAATTCTTTCTCTGGATATGGATAGCATTTTTCATCATAAATCCTCTGGAGTTGTTTTGAATCATTGTATTGTGACCTGCTTAAAAAAAAAAAAAAGTTTTGCTGATCCCTTTTTAAAAATATCGATTCTTCTATTTAAAAAACATTGATTAAGAGTCTAGTATGTGCCAGACATTGGAGTACAAGAACAAATAAATAAATAAATGAAACAATCCTTCTCTCAAGTAGCTTATTATTGAACATAATAGTTTCAGGCTATTAACCCTTTCCTTTTCATTCCATCTCCCTCACCTCTGCCAGAGAGCCTTTCCTTGTAAAGAAGAAAAATGGTCAAGCAAAACTGATAGACTGGCAAAGTATACAACATTCCACATCCATAGTTCCCAATCTCTTACAGAAAAAGGAAGAGTATTTCCTCAAACTCTTCTCTGGGCCTATGATTGGTCACTAAAATTACCCAACATTGGGCTTCATTTTTGTGTTCTTTTCATTTATATTATCATAAGGTTTGACCTTTTCTTAAAGACTATATCATTCAATCAATATTCATCTAAAATTTTTCAATTCCAAATTTTCTCCTCTTCTCCAGTTTTTCTCCCAATGAAATCCCGGAAAACATTTTTATGCTGGCTGTGTTATGGGGGGAAATTAAAAAAATTAAGTAAAAAATGCTTCAATCTGCATTCAGAATTCGTCAGTTCTTTCTCTGGAGATGGAAAGCATATTTCTTTATGGACCTTTTGGAATTGTGGATCATTGTATTGATCAGAGTAACTAAATCTTTTACAGGTAATTATTGTTAAATATTGTTGTTACTGTGTATGGTATTCCCTTGGTCCTGTTAATTTCATTTTGCATCAGTTCATATAAGTCTTTCCAGATTTTCTTGAAGCCATCTGCTTCCTCATTTCTTACAGCTCAATAGGGTTCCATCACAATCATATAGCACAACTTGTTCAGATATGTCCCAACTGACAAACATCCTTTCAGTTTCCAGTTCTTCAGGAAGGTATTTGTTAATTGGCAGGTACTATACTATAAGTTTTCAAAGAGAAGTTTTCCCCATATGCTAGTGGGACAACCAGTTTGTAATCAGAAGAACTGGGTCCAAATGTAGGTTCTACAGTTTACTACAGATATGACTTTGGTTCAGTTTCCTCACTTGTAAAATGAGGGCTTTTGATTATAGATTATCTCTAACTTTACTCCAAACCCTAAAGCAAAAACCAACTTCCCTTCTTCCTACTCCTCTACTACGAATGAAAGGAAAATAAAACCTTTTTGCAAAGAATATTGTATTTGTGTTGTATCAAAGGATATGTTGTACTGACAAGCAAAATAAATTTCTGCATTGGATTTTCAAAAAAAATTCTTTCTAAAAATTATATATGTGTTTGTTATATATACCTCCACCCCTGTGGTCCCTTACCTCTGCAAAATCCTATTTATCACCTGAACTTGAACTTGTGTTGGTGAAATTCTCCCAGACTACAGGACTAGGATTGCTCGGGGGCAGGAAATCATTTTTCCATTAAAAAAAAAATTCCAAAAATCTACCCCAACTTTCTCCTTCAATCAATTCCTAATTAGAAACAAAGAACCCAAGATGCAAATAGGGGCAGGTAACATCTGGCTCCTAATGACTCCATTTCCCCTTATCTCAGAAAGCCACCTTGCGCCCCTGCTCGGGCTCTGAAGGCCTTCCCTGGTGATGGATGGGACCCTTTTGTCTGGGAGCACAGGTCTGGGGAGCCCCTGGTTTGTGACCCATCTGCCTGCCTGCCTTCCAATCTGTCGCCACTTCTGGACAATTTAATCACTCTAATGATGCTGTCCCCAGAGAGCAAGCCGACCCTCGGACCTGCAGCCTCTGGTAAGGGAAAGAGGATTTAATTCATCTTGATAAATGCTTATTAAGCTGCAGGCCCAGCAAGCACGAGGCAGAGGCAGCATGACACAGTTTTCCAAGGGAACACCTTGGAGTCAGCAGCTCTGGGTCTAAGGCTGACACACGCTGACTGTGCTTGTGGGCAAGTTCTTTAACTCTCAGTGTGCTGCAAGTCGTAGAGAAGTGACCTGTGTGCAGGGATGGAGGGGTTTCTACCCTGAGTCTTCCCCGCTCTGGGATGAGAACACACAGGTCCAAACCTGTGCTAGAGGAGGGTCCAGAAGCAAAAGTGAGGCAGCCCCTGTCCTCGGGGAGGAAGCAGATCCAGTTTGCAATGAAGCACAATGCAAGGAGTAAATAGAGTCCACTCAGGAGGGGAGGAGGGGGCAAAGTGGGGGTCCAGAAAGAGCTCGTGGAGGGACTGAAATCTGGATTTGTGCTTTGCAGAAGGCAGGGATTCTAGAGTGGAGATGAGGAAGGAGTGCACATAGCTAGCGCAGGGAGGTAGGAGACGGACTGATGTGTATGGGGAACAGGAAGCACACCATTGATGGAAATGGAAAATGACTTAAAACTAAACCTTGGAGGACATCTAGTTTTAACCCTCTGGCGCAGGACAAAAAAGAGTTTGTGTCCTCTATGTGTGGGAAAGACAATTCTACCTTGGGGAGATCCAGAGCTGTAACTTCAGGAAGCAAAAAGGATGAGTCAAGACCATGTCTTGACATGAGTGAATGAATGAAAAATCATTAATTAACTTTTACTGTGTCTTAGGCACCACATGTGCTAAGTGATTTTTAACAATGTCCTTGGCGCTGTGCTAAGTAGTGGGGATACAAATGTAAGAGAGATAGCCCTTGACCTCAAGAAACTTACATTCTAACCTACCAATTTCTCAGGTTCTTTCATATATACATGTTTGTAATAGGTAAATACACATTTATGTATGTACATATAGATATTATATACACATACATTTTATGCATGTACACACAGATATAAACTTTTATATATACACATATACATATATGTAAATATATATTTATGTATATATATACATACATAGAGAAAGAGAGAAGAGAGGAAAGACAGAAAAGTAGGGAATACAGAACTGCATATATATGTTTGTACATATGTAAATACACATTTATGTATGTACATATAGATATGTATAAATATACTTTATGTATTTACACACACATATATGAATAAACTTATGTACATATACATATATACTATATATGTAAATATATTATATATATACATATACATAGAGAGAGAGGGAGAGAGGAAAGACAGAGAAAAGTAGGGTATACAGAACTGCATATATATATATATATATATATATATATATATATATATATATATATATGTAAAAGAGTGACACTGAAGTTGGATTTTAATAAGACAGTGGCCTGGCAGAGGAAATAGCTAAAAGAAGGGAGTTTAGTGTAGAGCCTAGTTTAAGAGAATTCCCGGTAAGGTGACAAGTTCCCTGGAGGCTGGGTGCTCCCCATCAAAATCAAAGGTGCAAAACCTGCTCTTCAGCACTTTTTGGACTAAAGGCATTTACTTACCAGAAGTTGTAGGAAAGCAGAGGAAGTGCCTAGGCCTCTGGCTAGGGAGTGTGGTTCATTCTTCCACCATAGTTTATGTTGAAGGCTAGTACAGACCGACAAGATTGGAATAAAAGTCAATTTAGTGAAGCTGTTTTTTTTTTTTTTTAATTGTTAAGAAAAGGTTGCAATTCTGAGTCACATCATTTATGTTACCAGTCGCAGAAATTTTAAGCTGACTTGCAGGAGGATTTATTTATTTATTTTTATCCCAGAATGCCAGAGCTAAGAACAGCCTTTATGATAAAATGATTGTAACTTTCTCATTTTGCTGATAGAGATATGAATACCCAGAGTAAGGCATATGACTTGTCCGAGGTCACATGCCTAATTAGTGGGAGAATGGGGACTAGTGGCCAGGTTTCAGGCTGATGACCCGGAATAACAGGGCCTTCTACCCTTTCCTGAAATTATAGAGTTGGAAATTAAGAATAAACACAATTTGCTAATTCCAGAAGTAAGGTTTAAAAAAAAAAAAAAGTCTTCTCTAAATACTGAGGGGAGGATTCTTTGCTTTTCTGCAAGGATTCTTTGCTTTTCATAGGTGTCAGACAGTTCACATCCAGAACACCTTCAGGTGTTTATTTCAATAAACAAGGAAAGTGAAGTAGGTTAGGGACATTTGCTTAATTGAGAAAATAAACAAACAGAACCAATACACATCTTTGCTTATCTTAAAATATTTATCACCCGGGATTTAAAAGAATTGAGGAGCTAGCAAAGGAGAGGAATGAGCGATGGTTTAAGATTCCTGGAAAACACTTTAAGATGGTATTTCTAGTCTTCAGAGGGAGAAAAGATAATGCACACGAGAGAGAAAGGCTATTATTATTACCCCTGTCAGCTTCCTCTGGGGTTTGCAGGCACATTGGAATGGATATAACAATTTCTGGCAAAGGTGCTTACTGAACACCGGCCTCCATCCCCATCTGTACTTGTCACTTCTCTGGAGCCTGGAGTCCACTGGGAGAAGCGACGTGTCATTTCCACATTTCGGGGGGAGTCAGTGAGAAAGGGAAGGGGAGGGAATCGTAGGGAATACGGAATAGCCTTGGGAAAACTCCAGGAGGGCTGGCTACTCAATCTCGTCAATATGCAAATTTGCCTTCAATTTTAATAAATGGTACATTATATTATACCAAAGAACTGATTTAAAATAAATTTCTTTATGATTTGTTATCAGTTAATGTTTGACCTGTATCCCTATAGATCTGAGATCACGTAAAAATTTGTCAGGTGAAAAGGGATCACAAGTAGAAAAAGTTCAAGAAGCTCTGGTTTATAACATGTCTTCCTTAGTGGAAACCAACTAGGGAGGAAAAGCCTGAGCAAGGGATGGTCCTGGCCGAAGAGTGACTTTTGAGTGCATCTAGCTTTGGCTTCTGAGAGCAGGAAAGTAGCCTCCTTCAAGCAGGGAGTTATCAGCACCTCTCTTCTTCACTCCCCCCCTAACCCTCAGTCAAACAGCAAAGTGGATCGATTTGCTGTGTGCTTTTCCACCATTTACATTTTTTTCTTTGTAGGATCTTTTGGAATCTATTATAGAACATAATTTGAGAAATGATGAATTGAACTATAAATGACATATAAAATACATAGAAATACAAGCTGCTATTATCTCTCACCTCCCCCCCCCCAAATAAAAAGAATAAAAACCCAACAACACAAATTAAGTTAATGGATGGTTCTGTTTAGTCTTGGGTAGTTGGATTCTGGCTTTTTCCTTTTTTAATGATGCATTTTGAAACTTTTATTAAACACAATTTTTTCAAAGATATTATTTGCATAAAGCACATATATCTAAAGTATCCCATGAATTCTCAAATCCTCTAAGTGCATGATATAAATTGAATCAAATTTCCAGAGTCTGGTTTAAAAACACACTGAGCAGAGCTTGGAGGAGATTTGCTGTCCATAGACTAAGATCAGTGGACTCCAAATTGTGGCAATTAACATGTAGGAAAGGCTGGATGTGGGATTTGGGAAAAAACAGGCTTTGGTTAAGGTGAAAAATCGTGGGAGTTACCGGGAAATTGGTGAGTCATTCCTAAGGGCAGAGGAAGGTGTACATGGAGTGCTAGACTTAGGATTATAATAACTCGCATTACTAGTGATATTTGCTGAAATTGACAAAATGTTTTCCGTATATCATCTCATTTGAGCCTTACAACATCCCCACAAGTTAAGTATGTAGGAGTTAGTATCCTCATGCTAAAGGAGGTGAGGAAGCTGAGAAATGCAAATGACTTCCTAAACTTAAAGAGACGCTGTGAAGAAGCAGCAGGGTCACTATTCAAACTATGTTTTCTGTCTCTGAAACTAGCTCTCATTCTACTATTCTTCAGCTGCCCTTCCTCACCTTCTCCTCCTACCCCTTTTCCCCTCCTTTTTTTGGACTTCCCTTCCTCACCTTCTCCTGCCCCTTTCCCCCTTCTTTCTTTTAATTGTCCTTCCTCAGCTTCTCCTGCCCTGCCCCTTTTCCCTCCTTTTTTTAAACTGCCCCTCCTCACCTTCTCCCTTTCCCCGTTCTTTTTTTGGCTGCCCCAGCTCACTCTTCTCCTGCCTCCTTTCCTTCTTTTTCTTGAGTTTCTATAACTTGCAGAGGCTGGAAGTACAATGATCACATGTGGACCAGATCCCTAAACTTAGCATGGAAGTTTTAACTTCCTTGATTTTACAGATCTGGGTTTGTACTGGTAGACAAATAGTCCAGGCAGACTGGCTAGACCAGATTGAAGGAACCAGCAGCCCTTAAGCCCACTGGGGAGTTAGGGGATGTCTACCCCAAGTGTGTCAAAACTTCCCCTGGCCCATTGGGTGGAGGAGAACGATTTTTTCCAGCAGGCATGAAGGCTGATGAATGGAGCACTAAGATCATCCTCTGTATTCAATGTCCACTTCTTGCCACCTGATTCTGACTCTGAAAGAGTTATAAAGCTGATTACTTCATGCAGCTCTGCCTTATTTAAATCACTCTAGGATGTCACTTTTGTTTGGTTTTTCAAAAAAAGAAGGACAAACAACAATTCACCCTCCCATGCTCATTTACCTTTAGGAGGGGTTTACTAGAGAAAATACAAGATGGTAACTAGGACTATTTTTAGAAATGAAGTTTGAAAATATTTTTTTTCTATTTTTCTCTTCATCCAGAACAAAACAAAAGTAATTTCCTGGGCCTACAAAAGCCTAGCAATAACTAAACCTGGGAAGGTGATAGATATGAGGATACTGGCCCATGTCCTTTGTTTACCAAATTGCTTTTTCTTTCTTTTTTGGGGAGGGGGTTTTATTAAAAAGAAAAACAAACAATGAAATATCTAGATGGAGGACAATTCAAAAATAAATGCCTTCCCCAACTTTGCCCAGTTTTTCATTCTTGGCAAGAGATAGCTAGTTGTCTTTGTGTGATATCTCAAGATAATTGGACATTAATAAGAGACTGATGATGAAATGCTGAAACATACAATTATTCTTATCAGATATCCTGATGTAGCCAAGAGGAAATCTGTCTGCAGAATGCCTAAATTCAGGTCTTCTCTACAACATGAGAAATTTAACACATCTTAGTGAGTCGCTAGCAGGGAAGTTGTCATTCACTTTCATTTGGGTGATGACTGACTGACTCCCTTCCTAGCATTTTATGAGGAACTTTACCATTTAAATGTCTGTGGCAGAGGGCAGAAGGGACCCTCCCTGTTAATGCAAAACAATTGTAATTGAAGCATTCACTCTGGTGAAGGCGGAGCAAATCTGCCAAAAGCCTAGCCATTTGTCTCACTTTGCTTTCAGATACAATCCTGTCAAATGAGAACTGGCATTTTTCTTTTTTCTTTCTTTTTTTAAGAGAATTGATTTATATTTGCCTTTTTGACAGTGCCCTTCGGTATAATTAGAAGGAGATTTAAAGAATTGTCACTATTATTTGATTTATTTTTTTTTTTTTTGTGGGATTTTGTGTGTATCTGTGTGTTTATTTTTGTTATTGTTGTTGCTGTATTTTAAGAAATCTAAGTCTGTTTTATAAAGGCTCTTTGTGTTTCCTGGGAGAAATAATTACACATCCACAATGGTCATTTTGGTATAATTTAGATGGATGATTGATCACAAGAGGGCTCATTCCTCTGGATAACTGTGTGCAGGGCAGAGGCCACAGGTCCCCATTCTCTAAGATTTGTCAAGTTCATTGACAAGGTCACTGGATGATTAATGATTCATAATATGTTCATTTGGGACAGGTGCTGTGCTCAAGTCCCTCTGAACAAAGGCTGGCTATGCAGTACTAAGACAACTGTGGATCTTTCTCTCAGATTTAGGTAATTCTGCAAGATGACACAAGTCATTCCCCAATTAGCTGGATTTAGAGAATCTTTCTAGAGCCAGTAATCTCACGAAATTGACCTTTGGGATTGTGCAATGGTGGATACATATTCTGAGGACAGAAAACCATATCCCTTGTAAAAACCCTGAAATTCTCATTTATCAGTCTTATGAATTTGTTGTTTGTTGTTGTTCAGTGATGTCTCTTTGGAATCTCACTTTTGGGTTTTCTTGTTGAAGAGACTCGAGTGGTTTGTCATTTCTTTCTCATTTTTCAGATGAGGAAAACAGGGTTAAGTCACTTACCCAGGGCCAAACAGCTAAAGTGTCTGAGGCTGCATTTGACCTCGGGTTTTTCTGATTCCAAGCCCAGGGCTCTTTCCATCTAGCTGCTCGTGAATTTTATTAATATGAACCAAACACATATCATAATCAGGAATTCTTTAACCTGGAGTCCTTGAACTTGTTTTTAATACTTTATTAATATTAATATAATTGATTTTCTTTACAATCCCATATATTTTATACATTTAGAAGCATTAAGGGATCCATAGATTTCATCTGATTGCCAAAGAGAGCCATGACATAAAAAAGTAAAAAAAAGATCACTGGCCCTAACCCCTGGATAGATAGAGTTCCTGAACCTTGCAAAGCTGGAAACAAGAACTAGGACACAAGGTGACCTGTCTAATGTGTGACAGTTGGTGAAGATCTGTCTGGAGCAGCCTGTCTGCCTTTCTCTCCATTGCCACAATCCCCATTGGGAATGTAAGCTCCTTACAGATGAGCTTAAGGGCAGAGATCTTGTCCTTAATCATAGCTAGCATTAATATCATGTTTTAGGGTTTACAACGCGTTTTATAAGTTTTATCTTATTTGAAATCCTCACAACTTCCCTGGGGATATGTGCTACTTTTATCTCCATTTTATTGACAAGGTGACTGAGACTAAGAAAGGGTCTAGTGGCTTGTTCAGTGGAATTCAGGTCTCCCTGATTTGGGGTCCACTACTCTGTAGCATTTAGCTGATCGCATAGCCTGTCTGTTCCCTCGGAACCTAACATAGTGCCTTGGGCATAATAGGTAGGCCGTGAATACTTATTGAATGAATGACCAATATGGCTCAGGATTGGTGGGAGCTCTAGTTTGTTTTTCTGTGGAGTTCAGAAGTCTACCTGGAGAAGCACATTTTCCCCGGGTGAAAGTGTTCTATTTATTTAGGGAATTTGAAGCTAAAAGAGACCTAATCCTTTGTGAATGAGGTGAGCTAAGATTTCAGCCCAGGTAAAAAATGATCAAGGTCCTGGATCCTTTAAGACTGAAATGTAAAAATCCCCATCTTGGCTGTTTTCTTCCTATTTAAAGAATGGGGTCCTTCTGTCAGAGGCAAAGGTTGTTCAGTGACAGATGTCTCCTGAGAGACTGGGGGGAAGGGCTTTTGAAACTTCAGCTAAGGAGAGCGTCTCTCAGTGACCTCAATTCATACCCATTTTAATTCTGATTCAATTTCTGCCTGTGATTTGTGAACCGATATTCCTCAGGGTGATCCAGACATAAGGCACCATAGAATTTCCTTAGGATATTACCCTGCTGTCCAGGCTGATGGCAGGATGAGGATAGTATTCTCAAATCCAGCCGCTGCACACGACACATTGGAATATTTGGGCAATGAAATACCTGTACTCCCTCTTCCTATTTTCTTCAGATACACTTGAAGACTGCAAAAAACAAACAAACAAACAAACAAACAAAAAACCTGGTAGACTATGTGCTCACTTTCTGTAAATTATTTATCTGATGAAATAATGATTTTTCTTCTTTATTTTTGTCCAAGATATAGGTTTCTGAAATATTTTGCTCATAATAAAAGAACTTTTGATATAAGATCTATTGACCAAAGGGGCTAAGAAGATGTAGGTCTGGGTTCCTGCTCCCATTTCTTTTGAAATTCTATTCATCTATCAAAGACTAGCTCAGATCCCACCACATTAAACTGTGAGCTCTTTGAGAGCAGGGACTGTTTTATGCGTGTGTGTGTGTGTGTGTGTGTGTGTGTGTGTGTGTGTGTATTTTTTGTTTGTTTGGATTTTCATTGCATTTCCAGCATTTCCATTCCATTTCCAGTGGAAGGAGCCCTGAGCTTGCAATCAAGAAAACCTGACTAACATACTTATCAGATAGTAGATTGTTCTTATTGTTCATCCTTGTTTTCAAAGAGGGTTTTATATATAAATATATAACATACATAATAATACAATATTATTATATTACATATCATAATATATGCTTATATAGAACATGTAAAATATTTATATGTATTATAATATAACATCATAAAATATTTGTATATGTTATATATTTTATATAATCACTATATCATATATTATGACAATATATAATATATATTTATATAAGAAATATATGCATATTTATCATATATAAAAATTGGATTTATATGTAACAGAGTTGCACAAAATCATCAAGCCTCAGTTTCTTCTCCAAGATTGCTGGAATCCAGTGGCAAGATAAATGCTAGTTGACTAATTACATAAAACTCTCTCTGATTTTCCCTCATCCATAGCTGATCTCCTCTGATTTCTCATTCTATGTCTCCTATGCGCTTACAACATTTCATTTGATATTATAGTTATTTAATATTGCATAATAATATATTATATATTACAATATGTTATACAATAATATTATACTTATATAGGTATGCATCACCTCAATTGTAGACTCCTTGAGGATAATTTTGTATTTTATTTATCTCTTGAGATTTCACAAATCCTAGTCAATGTGCTACAGATAGCAAACCTTCATTAATATTTGTTGAATTGAAATGCCTTTGCCCTTATAGCAAATAGCCTGGTGTCTTTTGGTATGAACCAGGTAATGGGAATGCAAAGTGAATTAATAAAGGGGCCAGTATTACTCCTCCTTCCATCCTTTTGCACTCCCTGTTTCCTGTCCCCTGTCCTTACAAGTCGGAATAATCCGGTCTGGGTCATCTTGGTGAATACCCATAGATGGCTCATCTATTTTGTAGTGTTGCTGCATTGTTTTTTGCTAGGCAGTTAGGGTGAAGTGACTTGCCCAGAGCTGCACACTTAGTACACATCCAGTGCCTGAGGCTGAATCCTCCTGAGGTACTGACTGTATCATCTAGCTATCCCCTTGCATTGATTTTTCAATCTTATTTTTTATAGCGTTCATTTTCCATCACTGCTATTTCCAAATACTGGTCTCTTCCCAACCCAATGAGCTAATATTTGGAACAAAGAGGGAAAAATCAGTTCAGCAAAAGTAAATACCACATTGACGGGGTAGAACAATATAGGCAAAATCTCACATCCATAGTGTTCTCCCTCTGGAGAGGGGAGAGACACTGGGCTGATTTTGTTATATTCTTTTCCATTTCTATTCAATTCCAATTTCTGGTTACTGGTGTCTCCCACAGGGGCCGGAGGCACGAGGGTAGGGTAGCATTTAGGAGGAGGAAATTTTGTCCCTTGCTCTGAACTAGCTCACTGACGCAGTCATAGCGGGTAAGAACAAATGACAAATTACTCATGTATTAACAGTGTGTTAACAATGAGGAATTTCTTTAGAAGTATAACAATCTTTTTTGTTTCTCATTGAGTCTGAAGGAAGCAATGTCATTGGAGGAGCAGAAAAATTGGCCTTGAATATGTTCCAGAATACCAAGGCAGGAACTGGCCAGTGAGGAAGGAGCCAGATTTCATTCTTGAGGAAAAGGGGGGCTTTTCTCTCCCCCAAACCCCAAGTGGGGGTTTAGCAGTAGACCTATTTAATCTTGAGGGAGATAACCCATTTAACAGATTGGGAGAGTTTGAGACACAAAAAGGGTACTCTCTGAAGATTATAGGATTCAAATCAACATAAAGAGAGGGTAAGGGACTTGGCTGAGTAGAAGAGCTAACAAATGATTTATTTAAAATAAAAGTGTATTTTCTTCTTTTCTTAAAAATCTCAAGCAATCAGAGAGGACATGTGTCCTCAGGGAAGGATGTTCTACATGGGGTAGAAGTTGAAGTGATACGTATAACCATCAATTTTAGATGAAAAAACTAAATTTTTTCCTTTTCATCAACATTTTAAGAAATCAGAGAAAACATGTGTCCTTAGGGGACAGGGTTCTATTTAGATATCTAGATAAAGTGATAGGTATGGCCACTCATTTTAGATGGCTGAGGCAGATCACTCAAGAAAATCAAGTTGCAGAACATTTATTTAATACGTATCTAAGGGTGGGTAATACTTTTACAGATCAGGTTAGACACATGCTGGGTGTAGTAAAATCAGGGGAGCAGTTATCCTTTCAGCCTCAGTATATCAATAATAAACACAGCTAGCATTTATAAGGTTTTTTTGTTTTGCAAAGAAATTTACAAATGTGATCCTTGTTACCTGAGTGGAGGTGCTATTAATAACCCATTTCACAGGTGGGGAAATTGAGGCAAATTAAGTGATTTTCCTAGAGTCTTCTAGGCAGTAAATATCTGAGACTGGGCTTACACTTAGATCTTCCAGACTTCAGGTCTAGCATTACATCCCCTGTGCTCTCTAGCTGCTGTCATTGGAGCACCTCTCAATCTTGGGACCCAACAATTAGAGACACACTGAACCTTAGCTGTGTGGTCAGAGAGGCTGCAAAGGGGATCAGAGAAGTCAGCTCTTAGATGGAAAGGGTTTCAGAGCTGTGAGGATTTGGACACTAATGTGCTAACAGCCAGGCAGCTATGATTAGATGCTGTGAACTATTTATGGTCCCACTTCTTGAAAGAAGGAAACATTTGCTCTTGTGCAGAAACTTTGGAGGGGGAAAGAAGTCCCTCAGTCTGGGTGGTTCCTGTGGCACTTTTCCATAATCTGAGTATGTGCAAACTGCTGGATCTCGTATTTGGAACTCTGTGGTTCTGATAGCATTGCTTTCAGTGAAATGTGGTTAAAATAATAACAGTTGGTTCTTGTGACTTTTAGGCTCTTGAGGCCTGGAGGACCCTCAGTCATCTCTGACCTGGACTGCTAAAGGCTAGCATTTACTGATTCTTTTTATGCAGTATGATAATATATGGAAATATATTTAGAAGAATTGTACATGTTTAACCAATTGTACATTGGATTACTTGCTGTTTAGGGGAGGGATAAAAATTCAGAACACAAGTTTTTGCAGGGAGTGAATGCTAAAAACTATCTTTGCATGTATTTTGAAAAATAAAAAGATATTATAAAAAATACTAGCATTTATATTTTTTTCTAAATTCTACTGGGTTGGGCAAGTCACTGCACCTTGTTTACCTCAGTTTCGTTATTTGTAAAATGAGCTGAGAAGGAAATGATAAACCATATCAGGGTCTTTGTATTCATACAGCTGTAGGTGATCTTAGACATCATCTAGTCCAGTTTTCTGGGTCATGATGACCTGGCTCTGATAAGCACTAACTGGATAACCTTGGCTAAAACCCTTTACTTTTCAGTACTCCATGTAGCATCTAGTCCTTGGTATTGTAGGGAAGGTGACAACCTGGACTGTTAGAGGGATTTTTCTCATAAAATTATAGGTTCAGTCCTTCTCCATACATGTAAATATCCAAGTGTATATAAATATATTTTACTGTGTATATGTATATTAGATATATATTATTTTATATATTATATTTATATTATAATAAAATTCCTCACCTAGTAGCCACCCTGATGATTCTCTGACAAGTAAGTTAAGTTGGTTCTCAACTTTGTAGGACTGGACACAGAACCCAGGATCGCCTTTATACCACAATGAAGCATTGCAGCAAAACTTCAGTAAAGATTTTGTGGCCAATACGACATCATATATTCCATATATACATACATATAATGACACATAATATGTGTGGGGCAGATATTCTAGGCCAAATACTCAAAATAGCAGAACAGCTATTTAAGCTATAATTTTCTATATCCCAAATTATCACATTCACATAAAGTCTGTCAATTATGTTGTCAATCAACCAATCAACACACATTGGTGAAATACTTTCTGTATGCCAGGCACAACAGATAAAAATACAAAAATAAAGCAGTTTTGGTTTTCTTTTTCCTCCTTTATATATATATATATATATATATATATATATATATTTTAAATTTTTCTTTTCTTTTTAAATTTTGAGTTTCAGGTTCTCTCCCTGATTCTCACTTACCTTCTACCCACTGAGAAGGCAAACAACATAAGTTATATGTGGGATATCATACAAAATATATGTCCATATTAGCCATTACATCCAAAAAATGCAAAAAAAAGAAAGCAAGAAAAATATGCTTCAATATGCATTCAGTGTTCATCAGTTATCTCTCTGTAAGTGTATAGCATTTTTTTCATCATGAGTACTTTGCAATTATTTTGGATTACTGTATTGATTGGAGTAACCAAGTCTTGCATGGTTGATCATCATTACACCATTGCTGCACAATGATCTTTTGATTCTTTTCATTTCATTTTGCATCAGTTTAAATAGATTTTGCCATGTTTGTTTTTTTTTTTAAACCACACCCTGTTAATCTTCCAGCTAGACATGTCCTAAGACAAAAGAAAGATTGGGCAATTTTTAAAGCAGATTACCTGAGGCTATCTGGGGTTCTCAGTATTAGATTCTTTAACTGAATTCTACCTACTGTGTATAAAAAAGTAATTGTATACACATTGGTTTTATTTGCTATTCTATTATGTATAGCACAGGAAAAAAATGATGCTAGGGGATTTCTAAAGATTTAAAACTCGTCTTTATGGGTTATTTCTTTCAATTCTTTCCTTTTTTTATTCATTTCCTCCTCATTTTTTATAGCACAATGTCACTCCATCACAATCATATGCCATGTCTTATCCAGCCATTTTCCAAATGATGAACATCCTCTTGATTTACAATTCTTTGTCACCATAAAAAAGAGCTTCTATGAATATTTTTGTACATATAGGTCCTTTTCCTTTTCCTTTGATCTCTTTAGGGTTACAAATCTAGCAGCTGTATTGCTGGATTAAAGGGCATGTCTAGTTTGAAAGCCTTTTGGGCCTAATTCCAGATTGTGCTTCAGAATGGTTGGACCAGTTCACTACTCCACCAACAATTCATCAATGTACTATTTTCCTTCAGTCTCTGCTTTCAAGAGGCTTACAAGTTTCAATGGGAGAGAAAACATGTATAGATATAAACGTTTATACAATAAATGCCAAATAAATCTAAGGTAATTGGGGAGAGAATCAGAGTGTGAAGGTAAAAAATTTAATAACTAGCCCTTGGGAAAAAATAAAGTACATATGACTGGCTCAGGCTGAAAATTTTTAACAACTAGCCTGTAAGGGTCCTTTAAATGGGCGGCCACGGTGCAACAGGAGATTTGAGTGGCAATCTCTGTGGATATAGGACTGCCCTGCGGGTGGGATCCTGACCACAATGAAATAGCTTTGTAATGGCTGACGGCTCTCTTGCTGGTTGGCTATGTGTGTGACCTCACAGGCCCTTTATAAGCCCACTACTTGCAGCCAGTCGCTCTCTTTAACCTGGCTCCCTAATCTGTGGGTAGCCAAGCCAAGCTGATGGATAACCGAGAGAGGTAAGGAGTTTGGTTGTGAACACATGGATCTTCAGAGCAGGTGTTCACTAAGTAGTTAACAAGTCAGGGCATTATGTGAGTATGTATAATAAAGGCTTTTAAGATTACATGTGGCTGTTCTTGAGCTCACTATTATCGGTTATTAAGCTACTATTCCAGAAATCGTACCCAGGGACCTTTTAAGGCTTCAGAGGAGGTGAGCCTGGGTAGAGTTGACACTGCAAAGGTCTGTGGTCAAAGGTACTCTGTTGGGCCTAGGACAGACTGGTAATAGTAACTGCTAGGAGGGCATGTTACACTAGCCCTCTGAAAAAAAAAAAATAAAATACATGTGACTGGCCCAAGTTAAAAAATTTCAACAACTAGCCCTCTGAAAAAAAAAGAAAAATGTACACGTGACTGAACCAGGTTGAAAATCAAACAATCAGTTCTTGTGACCCACATGAGCTGGCTCCAGCAAATATGTAGGAAAGTCACTAGCAGCTGCTGGGGACCAGGAAACGTTCATGTAGGAAGTGATAATGCTTGTTTGTCCTTCAATCTCGAAGAGTATCATGACATCAGGGAGATGATGGCAGGACATGTAAGTGACTGGGATTTAAGGGTGGAGAACCCTGCAAAGTCACACTCAGGCTCTCCTCCCAACCTCTCTGGGCCCAGTGGCCAGATAGGATCAGGATGAGTGGAGAAGGCCCTGAGAGGTGATAAGCTGTGACACAAAGGAAGGAAGAAACTCCCTGGTTAGAAACGGGAAGGGCGTGCCTCCAGGTGTGATGGAGGGAGAGCCAGTGCAGAGCCGGGATGAGAGAGGGAACTCTTTGTAGGAGGAATCTCAAGAAGGGAGGGAGAATAGAATGTGGTTGGGAAGCCTGAATAATGGGGTTGGAAAGGGGAGTTGGGGCTAGGTGGTGAAGGACTGTAAAAGCTGGTTTCTTTTTATCCTAGAGACAATAGGGTTTCTTGTATGAGGTGACTTGGTAGCAGGAATAGTACATAGTCAGACCTGCACCTGAACATGTCCAGACCACACAAGACAGAGACACTCATGTGGAAAACTCCAGCAACCTGTGTCGGGGCAAAGGCTGTCAGCATTCTCCTACCGTGTGAGGAGGAGTAGCCACTTTCCATTAGCTTCAGAGCTGGAACAAACTGTATCTTTAAAACTACAGTTGCTCAATTCTTTATGAGGCACCTGGGGGAGGGTGGAAGAGGAAGTCGGTCAAGGTCCTGCTCACCTCCACCATGGGCTATTTGCTGAGCTGTGAGGGAGAATGGTTCACCTCCCTTGCCCTCTGGGGCTCTGAGGCCACCCCTATCACAACTGAGGTGCTGGTCTTTGTGCTGGTCCTTTTCATTTCCAGGTACAGGTGATGGAGTCCTTGCACTAGGAGCTTGAGCCACAGTGATCTTGAAGTCAGGATTTCGGGTCTCAGCTGAGAAGCTGAGAATCCAGAGTGCCTGGGCCTGGAGCCCCACAGAAGTTTTGGTTTTGGTTGGAGTGCGCAGATTTACACAATAAATATAAATCAAATACGAGTTAAGCTGTGAATCTCTCCTCAGAGACTGCTGTTATAAGGGGTGGGGGAGGTTATGCTTCCCAGGTTTTTGGGGGGCAGTGTTTGCATGTAAATGATTTCCTTGTAAAAGCTAATCTAATGACTAAAACATAAGATAATGATAGAAATAAATATAAATAAAATAGAAAAAAACTATTAAAATTGAGGAAATGGCATTAGTGAGAACTTGAACAAGGATAGAGACTAAACAACCCTGAACCCCCTTAAAGAAGCTGAAGAATCCTAAGGGAGGGTAAAATGTAACATACTTAGTCTTTAGGGCAGTCACTGTTTTATAAAACAATCCTTTTCACTGAAGAAATGGGAGTGGAGAAGCTTGAGGCAGAGACATCCATTACGAATTCATTGCAACAGTCCAGGAAAGAGGCAATAAGAGCCAGAACTAAAGTGGCAGCCATGTGACAAGTAAGAAGGGGCAGGATGTAAGACAGGAGGCTGAAATGGCAGGATTTATTAACTGATTGGATATATAGGATAAAGGAGAGTAGGGAGTTAAAGATAACAACACTGAGGTTTCAAATGTGGAAGACTAAAAAAAGGTGCCCTCAATGGATATAGAGAATTTTGGAAAGGCGTGGGTTGGGAGGGGAATGATAATGAGTCCTGTTTTGGACATGTTTTGGACATCATTAATACACAGTTGGTACAGATGGTACATGGTACACATATGGGATTGTAAGAGACACTGAGTCTGACTGGACATATGGACTTGGGAGCCATCATTTATACGGTTCTTTAAAGTTTGCAAAACCTTTTTACGTGTGTTATCTCATTTGATCCTGTGAAATAGGAACTATCATTATCCCTGTTTTACAGATGAGTCTAAGAAAGGAAAAATTATTTGCCCAAATCATATAATTAGTAAGTATCTGAGTGATTAAATTTAGATCTTTTTGACTTAAAACTAAAATCTCCTCTATAGATTATTTGGTCTTTTTAGGAAGTGAACTCATTTTAGGGAGAGTTGAGACTCTTTCTACTTTTCTCTTTGTTTCCCCATTGCCAATGTCTGGAACATAGTAGATGCTTAATAAGTATTTATTGATTCATTCATTGATTCATTTATTCCTAATTCCATGTCTAGCCTCATTCCCTTATACCACATGCCATGTTAAATTGGAAATAGACAAAAAAAAAAAAAATCCAATTTAAAACTGTATGTAGTAGAGATTGATGGTTTTATACGTACTTTTTTCTTTACATAGAGAAATGCTAGTTTGTTTCTTTCTGTCAAATTCATAATAATAAAAAGGAAGATTTGAAAAAGTAGACAGGAATGACAGATTTGTTTGTACCCAGTAAGGAAGGAGCCAGTAAGCAGGAAATAATTGAAGATTAGAAGATAACTGAGGGGACAGAAATCTGGAGATGACAGAAGAGATTGGAGAGGATCAAGAGCACACGTAATTCAATAGAAGCCACTTGATTATCAGGACCTGGAATAATAAAGAAAGAGGGAGTCCGGAGTCAAGGATGTCAAGGAGTTTTAAGATGAAGAAAAGGGGAGAAGAGGGATCTTATAGCACATGAATTCTATTTTCTCAGTAAGGTATGAGTAAAGGCCTTCCACTGAGAGAGCAGAGAAGAGGAGGTATGGGAAGAGATGGTTGAACAGCTTCTGTAAAGATAAGATAGAAAATCAATTAGGAAGCAGTAAAAGGATTACTTTGCTGCAGGGGGATTGGGGGGGAGGAGGAGGCAGTTGGAGTTAGATCTTGTAATGGGGCCTCCTGGAGCATGCCCAAATCATTTACCATGGAGGCTCTGCAATCTGGATTCTTTTACCACATAGCTAGGACAAGCTGTGCCTTTAAAAGCTACCATAATGTGGCTCTTCAATAACGAGATGATTCAGAACACTTCCAAGGGTCTTGTGATGAAGAGAGCCATCTACCCCCAGATAGAGGATTGTGGGGACTGAGTGTGCATCACAACATAGCATTTTCTCTCTGTTGTTGTTTGCTTGCATTTTGTTTTCTTCCTCATTTTTTTTCCTTTTTGATCTGATTTTTCTTGTGCAACACGATAATTACAGAAATATGTATAGAAGAATTGCACATATTTAAAATATATTGGATTATTTGTCATCTAGGGAAGGGGGTGGGAAGAATAAAGGGAAAATTTGCAACACAAGATTTTGCAAGGGTCAGTGTTGAAAAATTATCCATGCATATATTTTGAAAATAAAAAAGCTTTTAATAAAACAATAAATAAATAATTTTTTTAAAGCTACCATATTGGGACAGTCTTCTCTGTCCTTCACGTTCCTTTCTGCTATGTGTGGAGAGTAAAGATTATAGTTCATCCACCACAAGTGCCATGACTTGAACTAGTGACAGAGGAAGGACTTCCTTCATCTGCTTTCCCTTCTATTCCATGGCTCCAAGGTTCCTCTTGGTCTGAGATTTCTATTTCTGTTCTGTGTCATTTATCCTTCTAAATTTCAGGTATTTTAAGTCATCCCCATTATACTTGGACTTTGAGTTATGACAGCCTTGGAAGTAGGCTTACAGGCAGGATGTTGCAGCCAGCCAGCTTGGCAGAAAAACCCAGAGAAGTCAGGGTACCTAAAGGAAGATTAGACTTAGAATTTGGGTCTATCTTCTCTAGTAACTGAATTAAACCATGAACCTATCTCCTTGCCTTCCCCAGAGACTGAGGTGATATAGGGGGAAGGATTAAGCTCTTGCATTGGGGGAGTAAATTCATTTATTTTGAATTATTTTGAAATAAATATTCCTTTGTAAAAAAAATGGATATGACTGGTAAGTGATTAAATGAAACTCGGGTGCAGGAGATCACCCCTGAACTTTAGGTTTATTATCACTGGGGGCTAGAGTCATTTGCAAAGAGTCCAGATATCTGCATACTCTTTTTAAAAAAAAAATTTTCATAATAGTTTTTACTTACCAGACATATGCATGAGTAATTTTACAACATTAACAATTGCCAAACCTTTTATTCTAATTTTTCCCTTCCTTCCCCCCCACCCCAGATGGCAGGTTGACCAATGCATGTTAAATATGTTTAAGTATAAATTAAATACAATATATGTATACATGTCCAAACAGTTGTTTTGCTGTACAAAAAGAATTGGACCGGGGCAGCTAGGTGGCGCAGTGGATAGAGCACCAGCCCTGAATTCAGGAGGACCTGAGTTCAAATCTGGCCTCAGACACTTAACACTTCCTAGCTGTGTGACCCTGGGCAAGTCACTTAACCCCAGCCTCAAAAAAAAAAAAAAAAAGAATCGAACTTTAAAACAGCGTACAATTAGTCTGTGAAGGAAATCCAAAATGCAGGCGGACAAAAATATAGGGATTGGAAATTCTATGCAGTGGTTCATAGTCATCTCCCAGAGTTCTTTCTCTGGGTGTAGCTGGTTCAGTTCATTACTGCTCTATTGGAACTGATTTGGTTCATCTCATTGTTGGAGAGGCCTCGTCCATCAGAATTGATCATCATATAGTATTGTTGTTGAAATATACAATGATCTCCTGGTCCTGCTCATTTCACTCAGCATCAGTTCATGTAAGTCTCTCCAAGCCTCTCTGAAATCATCCTGTTGACCATTTCTTACAGAACAATAATATTCCATAACATTCACACACCATAGCTTATTCAACCATTCTCCAATTGATGGGCATCCCCTTAGTTTCCAGTTTCTAGCTACAACAAAAAGGGCTGCTACAAACATTTTGGCACATACAGGCCCCTTTCCCTTCTTTAGTATTTCTTTGGGATATAAGCCCAGTAGTAGCACTGCTGGGTCAAAGGGTGTACACAGTTTGACAACTTTTTGTATCTCCATACTCTTTAAGGATACCAGAGAACTCAGGAGAGGAATGAAATGTGACATATTTGTCCTTCAGAGCAGTGGGGGCCTTAGTAGTCAGTGTTAAACATCAATAGAAAAGCCCATTCAAAAGTTAGAGATTTAGTTTGTCACAGAGGTTTTATTCAATAATGTAGTATAGAATCAATATTCAGAAACTTTTTTCTAGTGGTTTCTCTTTTTTTTTAAGATAAGTTTTTATTGATATTTTCTGATTTTTACATCACCATCATATATCATGTATTCCTTCTCTTTCCTCTCCCAGACAGCTATCCGTCATGACAAATAGTCTTTTTTAAATGGAAAGAAAACAATCAATATGACTGATCAATGCATTGAAAAAGTTTGAAAACATGAATAAATAACTTTGGGCCTCCCGTCTCCACAAAGGGGTAAATTGGGATATAGAAAGGCTCTTAATAAGAACCAAAAAGCTCCTCAAAAATCAAAGACAAATAACAAAAATGTATCAAACCCAAACCTGCTATTATAATGCGGATTGACTAATTTCCCCTCCTTGGATCTGAATTGAAAAACAGTAAAATACAAACAGAAAGTGAAGAGTCAAGCTCCATTGAGTGGATAAATATACAGGCTGATATTATAAAAGGCAAAGGGGACATGACTTGGGTAGTCATGATAATTACTGCAGTGAGAGGGAAAGGCCATTGACTTTGGTCTTGTGTGCCCCTAAGGCAGGACTGGCCCACCTAATTGCTGTGCCATTTGGCAGCCTAGCTGGGTGGAGCTCCACTCTGGGAGGAGACATTCATTTTTAGCCACCTTCCAGATTGCTAATTTTCACTGTGGCGGCATAAATCAACATAATAACTGTAATCTAGGATGAAAAGGCAGTTACTGCGGGGCAACTGCAGCTCCCGCTGCCATTTGGAGCATTCTACCTGACACTGCTGGTTAGCCGGAGAAGGGACTGGAGGGGACAGAAATCATTACATTCTCATCCCCAGGGAGAGCCTTATCGCCAGAATCACCACTTTGTGCATCTCCCAGTCTATTGTTCGTGGTAAGGAGCTGCAGAAAGGCAGTCACTCACATTTGGGATCTCAACCCCCTACTGAATGGACAGCTGTTCATGTACCTGGGTCTCAAATGAAAATTTTAAGGGACGCTGCTCACAACTTTTGGTTTAGTTTGGCTCAGAAATATGTCCTGTGGAGGTAGCTAGGTGGCGCAGTGGTTAGAGTACCAGCCCTGAATTCAGGAGGACCAGAGTTCAAATCTGATCTCAGAAACTTAACACTTCCTAGCTGTGTGACCTGGGCAAGTCACTTAACCCCAGCCTAAAAAAAATAAAAATAAAAATAATATGTCCTGTGGAGAACTTCAGAGATGTCCATAAGTGAAACCAGAAACTGCATAACAATTTGGTAGTTATTCAAGGGGCAGAATGAGAACTACAGTTTTTGAACATGACCAATATGGGAATATGTTTTGCTTGACTCTATTTGTTACAAGGGTTTTGTTTTCCTCCTTTTTTTTTAATGGAAGGGGTAAGGTGATTGATAAAAGAGGGAGGTTCTAGTTTGAGGGTTGCCTCCTCTCCTTTGTTTTTAGGTCATTGAATCATTTTTTTTTAAATGCACAGAACAAAAGGTCAGAAGGAAATACAAAAATGGCAATTTTGAAAGTTATGCCTTAAATTTATTATATATTTAAAGGGAAAATGAGCTTAATGTAATGGAGATTCTCAGTTTTATATATAATCCACTTTTTCTGTTTTACAAATACCAAATAAAATTAGTATTTCCACATACCTTTGTATGTGGAAATACTAATTTTATTTGGTATTTGTAAAGTTTAGAATTTGTTTTAATATACCCATTATCTTTTTGCAAAGGGGACAAATAAATCTGGTCTCATAGCTGACATTTATATTAACATTTTTTACAAAGTATTTTTCAAGGTATTGTGGAGTAGTATATAGGGAACTTCCTTAGGATTTAGTGACTCTAGGCAAGTGACTTAATTTTTCAATGCTCTGGGCAAATCTTAAAGACTAAATTGAAGTGATTCAAGACAATTCCAATAGACATGGGATGGAAAACATGAATCACAAACAGTATTTTCATCTTTTTGTTTGTTTTTTATTTCTTGTGATTTTCCCCTTGATTTTCCATGATTTCACAACATGACTAACATGGAAATATGTTTTAAATGACTGTACATGTATAATATATCTGATTGCTTGCTGTATTGGGGAGAAGAGAGGGAAGGGAGGGAAGGAGAAAAACTTTGGAACTCAAAACTATACAAAAAGTAATGTTGAAAACTATCTTTACATGTAATTGGAAAAAATAAAATACTATTGAGAAAAAAGGAAAAAGCATAAAGACTGAGTTGAAGAAAAAGGGTCCATCTGCATTGGTAAAGAGTTTCCTATATCAGTGAAATCATTGGTAAATATGATTTTAATGAAATAGATAAGTTTCTGTTTAATATATATTAAATTACCTGCCATCTAGGGGAGAAGGTGGAGGAAAGGAGGGTCAAACTTGGAACACAAGGTTTTGCAAGGGTCAATGTTGAAAAATTATCCATGCGTATAATTTGAAAATAAAAAGCTTTAATAAAAAAAGAAATATATGTTTCAGTAGCAGGTGGAGTCTATCACCTCTCTCAGGAGGTACATGATTTGTCCTCTGTGATTATGGTTCGCCATTGATTTTATCAGTATTTTCATTATTCTTTCAAAGCTGTTTTTCTTTATAACATTATTGTGATTGTGTGTTTTTTCTTTGCTTTGCTTGTCACTTTCATCACTTCATACAATTTTTTCCATCTTTCTCTGAAACTATCCCCTTCATAATTTGTTACTGCACAATAATATTTTGTTACATTCATATACCATAATTTGTTCATCCCTTCCCCGACTGATTGGGGCACCCTGTTAGTTTCCAGTTCTTTGCCATTATTAAAAAAAAAAACTGTTTTAAATACTTTTGTAACTAGAAATCCTTTTTTTCTCTTTTTTTGATGTCATTGGAATATTAGCCTAGTTGTTATTTATTAACTTTTTGAGCACAACTTCAAATTGCTTTCTAGAATGGCTATATCAATTCACAGGGCATGAAATTCTCTCAAGTGATAGAAAGAAGTTGACTGAATGAGAGCTGGAGCTGGTGGGAGTGCTTTGAATGAGAGATACATTCTTCAAACCTGCTTTCAGCATTACTTATTCCAGAGTCTCTTTAGAATTAACTCCAAAGAAAGATTCTTACGAGCACGTAAGAGAAGTTATCTCCTCATTATGTTTCTGATTGCCAGCTTGTTCTAGAGACTTCAGAGAACTTCCTCGTGGGTGGGATTGACACCTTTCTTTAAGTTGAGCCTGATTTCATCTCACTCTTCTTTAAAGAGCTCTTTACTATCATGTATTTCTGGTATGTTCTAATCTGTGTAATTTCTCTGATTTTCTATTTGCTATTTCTTTGGATAAGTGGGTTTACTGGTATTCACTAAATCTGATGGTCTTTTGTGTAAATATTGTTTGATGGGAAGGAGTCAAGCTTGTAAGTGTAACTCCTTCTCTCCCCCTTAAGATACGTTAGCCAAGAGACATATATGAACTGATGCAAAGTGAAGAGAGCAGGACCAGGAGAGCACTGTCCATAGTAATAGCATTATTATAATGATAATCAAATATGAAAGTCTTAGCTACAGTGATCCAAGACAATTTCAAAGAACTCACCTAATGGGGTGCCCTCATCAATTGGAGAAAGGATGAACAATTATGGTATATGAATGTAATGGAATTGTGCTGTAATAATTTATGAAGGGGATAATTTCAGAGAAAAATGGAAATATTTGTATGAAGTGATCAGAGTGAAATAAGCAGAACCAAGAGAAAAATATACATTATTATTCATTGAAAGAAAAAAGAGAGAACTGATGAACTATGAGTGATTAAAGCACACTTTTTCTATTTTCTTTAAGTTTCTTGTTCTTTCTTGCTTTTTTTTTTGCAACTTGTCAAATATGGAAATATATTTTGTATGACTTCACATGTATAATTTATAGCATTTTACTTGCCTTCTCAATGGGTAGGGGAGAGAGAAAATTTGAAAATAAAAAAACGACCCTGAATATGAAATATAAAAATAAAATGGATGAAGGGGAGGAGACAGATAGCCAGGAAAGCAATTTTTTGTCCTGAACCAATTCCACCAGTAGATTTGCAAAAATTCAGGAGAGTGGATAAACAGTTTAGTTTGATACCCTTCTGTATTATTGTTTGTCCTTCATTCTTGAAGAGAACCATGACATCTGGGAAGTGATGCCATGACATGCAAGTGAATTGCATTTAAGTGAGGGAGGGCTGTGCAAGGCCACCGCCCTCATTTTCCTCTCCAGAGCCATCTGGGTCCAATGGCAAGATGGAGAGCAGAGAATCCTGGCTTATTGTCACTTCTGTTCCCCTCAAGATAGGAATTATAGTTACCCTTTGAGAGGAGAGAAATTTTTTTTGTTTAAAACATATCCCACAGATGTTCACCTGGACCTGAAAAAAGTATTTGAAATATGAAAAAGCCACAAAAAAAGATTGAAACTATTTTTGGTGTATTCCCCCAAAACACAAGAAGCCTTCTCTCCCCATCCCACTTGCTCAACTAGATTTCATTCTCAAGATTTTTGTTCCCAGATTATACAAAGTGAGAAATACCAAGCTGTATTCTGACAAAGAGGAGACCTGCTGAAGGAGAAAGTTCTCATCTAGTTTTATAGAACTTTAGATAGTTGAAAGTATAGAGCATCCATTATTTCCAGGTGTGATGGCACGTTAAGAAAGAGAATTCTAGGTTAGGGACTTTCTGCACAGAATTTGAGTCTGTGCTTGCATGGCTAGCCTAGAATGACACAACTGACTGGGCCCCAGAACAACTGGGTCCAAAGGGAATTGCTTTCTTGGGAAACCCTCTCTTCCATCCTAGGCTGATTTTAGATGACTTATGTTCTATTTAGTTTTGTCTGCCTCTCAGTCTGTTCTGCTTAGGCAGCAGAAAGCCTAGTGATTCAAAGGCAGGAGCTGCTAGGAGCTCTATCAGCAAACCAAAGCATTTGAATAGTCACCCAGTCCTAGGAAAAAAAATCAAAATATGAATAATTCCTTTCTCTATTTCTCTGAAGCTCTTCTAACCCAGAGGAAGGATTCATTCAGATGAAGAATTGGAGGAGGAAAGGCTGAAGAGAAGGAGAAGGAAAAGGAGATTACTGAACTTTCTTCATGATTATTTCTTTTTCCTTTTCCATAGCCTTAGCTATGAGAAGCTCTGATGAAAGGCCCAAATCATCACAGCTTCTTTATGAGGTTTCTCAGAGCACCATGTTGTGTCAAAAACAACAGTCAAGCAGCAAATTAGGGGGCTGTCTTCCTGAAGTCTCACTGCATTTATAATAATAATAGCAAAAAGGTGAGACTGACACTCTTTAGATCCAAATTGCTCTGATCTTCTAATTTAGAGCTAACATGCTTTCTACAGCTTTTTGACAATAAGAAAGGGGGGGGAAAAGCCATTTCAGTTGCCACAACACTTTTTATTTTGGTAACAGGAAACCTCCTCCCCTATACTCTCTTGCCAACACCCTACCCAGAAAGCAGCATACATTTAAATTTCCTTTTCAATCTGCTGCTAAGAGGGTTATAGCACTTTCATTCTTTCCCCCTTCCTTACCAAATGTTAACAGCTGGGATTAGTTCCCAGGGGGCATAGCATATATAATATAAGCAATGGTGATTGAAGGTCCATGGATCACTTTAGGGACAGACATAAACTCAGGACCCCTGCTTCCACAGAGAATTATGGAAGGAAATTGTTTCCCATCCATTATGTAAACCTTCATAGGCAGTGATGTGCAGATGGGATGTGACATAGCTTGGGATATTGAGCTCAATGTATTTATTGTGGAGGTATCTCATTTGCTTGTTAATCATCAATAATAACAGGAAATCTGTCATTAGAGGTCTCTCCGAAAAAATTATGTAAAAATCATGGAAAATTAATTATGTGACTTTTTTATTTTCTGTGAATGATAAGAACAATTTAAGTATCATTTATCTATGCATATAAAAAGATACAGAAAGGTAGAGTTGCATTGGCATCTATTTATCATCTATGTCTCTTAAGTATTTGTTTTTCCTTAGAATTTTTAATATGCCTCAATGATAAATATATGAATTTAAATTATCCTCTTTAGTCATTTCTGAATACCCTGTTCTTTGTAGTAAATATCACCTCTGCATTTTAAGGACCTATTAGTCTTCATTTATGTGCTTAATTCTTCTACTGATATAGACATTTTAATCTCCTATTAGATGAGCTTTTATCTTCTCTTTTCCAGTCTCTCCTGGGTTGGTGCCTGACTCTCAGGTGATGAACCTTTCCCAAATCAGCCAAGTCAGTCCTCAGATAAAGTCCATGTAGTTGCTAGGCCAGTCCTGGAAGCTTTTTCCAACTTTGTAGTTAGGACTTTCCACAGGATGCAGGTCCAATGGGCTAGAGAAAGTTGTGATTTCTGACACAGAGCTCTTTTTCCTCTTAGGAATTTTAATCAAGAGGAGACAGCATGGGAAAAGAGGCTGGGCTTAGAATCAAGGGGCCCTGGATTCAAGTTAGCCATGTGACCCTTGGTCATTTAAGCAGACAACTTTTTAAAATTGTAAGTTGCTAGTCTGCGTCTGTGGAGGAAAGCTCCATGTTAGGGATTCCCTTCAGATGAAATCACAGAATACAACCTCCTGTCCCTTCCAAATAGCAATTTTAACAAAGCCTCTTGGAGAGTTAATAGGTTCTGTCAACATGGCAAGCTGTACTTGGACCCAACTGAGGTTTTCTGATGTGTCTATGATGTACAATGAGAACCTGGCTTGCATTATGTCTGAACCCATGAACCCAGAATCATTACTGTGTCGTGAAAAAAATTAATGGAAGACCAAAACACAACTAAATTGGATATTAGACTTGATAATCGTTTCTAGTTACCAGGCATTCTCAAAGAACTCCTGTACAAGATAAAGAATGACTCCATATCAAATGATACTAAGCCCTCCCTGTATTTCTCTGCTACCCTTTCCCCAAAAGCTACACAAATAATGTTCCATGGCTAATCGTCCTCCCTATAAGGTCTCTCCTCTCTCTCCTTCGGTCGTTCTCTCTTCTTTTGTCTCTCCTTCTCTCTTCTCTGACTCTTTCTCTCTCTCTCTCTTCCTCTCTTTCTCTCTCTTCCTCTCTCTCTCTCTCTCTCTCTCTCTCTCTCTCTCTCTCTCTCTCTCTCTCTCTCTCTCTCTCTCTCTCTCTCTCTCTCTCTCTCTCTCTCTCTCTCTCTCTCTCTCTCTCTCTTTCTCTCTCTCTCTGTCTCTGTCTCTCTGTCTCTTTCTCTCTGTCTCTGTCTTTCTCTCTCTGTCTCTGTCTCTCTGACTCTCTCTTTCTCTGCCTCTGTCTCTCTCTCTCTCTGACTCTCTCTCTCTCTTCCTCTCTCTCTCTGACTCTCTGTCTCTGTCTCTCTGTGTCTCTGTCTGTCTGTCTCTCTCTCTCTGTCTCTCTTTCTCTCTGTCTCTGTCTCTCTGTCTCTGTCTCTCTCTCTTTCTCTGACTCTTTTTCTCTCTGACTCTCTTTCTCTCCTCTCTCTCACTCAGCCATCAGTGTTAAGGGACTTAACCAAGGTCACATAGCTAGTGTCAAATGACTGAGGCTGTATTTGAATTCAGGTCTTCCTGCCTCTAGGGCTAATGCTCTATTCACTGGGCCACCTCACTGCCCTGAGGTATATTTTTTTAAAGGAGAAGATTCACAGAAATAGGAAGTTAAGAGCAAAAGGCAAGTATATGATCTTGGAATCTTAAGAGTTTTTAGGATACACACACACACACACACACACACACACACACACACACACACACACACACATACACACACACGTATTCATTTAAGTATACACATATATCCTAACAACTCTCTAGATATTTATCGATAGATCTATATAGATGTCTATATATCTATGTATCTATCTATGAAGAGACACAGAGAGAAAGGGGGAGGAGAGGTGGGAGAGGGGAAGGGAGGGAAGGAGGAAGGAAATCCCACAGCTTACTCAGGGTTGGGGTGGCGTGTGTGGTTCTCCTGGGGATGGCCTGGTCCCACACAGAAGAATCTTATTTCCTCCAAGAATTCAGAGGGAATATGGGAGGGTCTTGAAAGGAGTACAAAAAGATCACTCGGAGATCTGAGAAGAGAGAAGTGGGTCTCCAGCTTCACTATCAAATCTCACCCCAATGATGGGTTGGGACAGGAGAATATTAGAAAAGAGTGTGGAAACAATGGGTCCCCAGCTGGCAAGGCAGAGTGTTTCCAAACAGTTCTGGAGTCTCCCTTCAATTCCCATCACTTTACAGGGGGAGGATCCAGTGGGACCCGAATTCAGAGAATTCCGAGAACAGAATGGAAAGATAGGCCTCCTATCAGAAAGAAATTTGATGGCCTCACCTGCCCCATCCAAAGGGACCCTGGGTTCAGCAATGATGGAGTAAGGGGGGCCCCGCTGGCATTCCTGATCCCGAGAAGACTGGAGGTCGAGGCTTGAGGTGGGTGCTTTGCCCCTCTCTGGGCAGTCCCTCCTCCAGGGCCCTTCCTGGCTGCTTTCGGGGCAAGGGCCCGGGGGGTTTTCTCAGAGGGCAGTTTCCTGCCCAGTGTCTCTGCCCCTTTCACCTAAAGCAGGAACTCCTGTGTTTCCCAGAAATGGCAGCAGCCAAGAGGTGGGCCTGCTCTTTGTTTCTCACTCTGGCCCCGCAGGCGTCCTTCTCTGCGGCTGTTTGGTCCCTGTTGTAAAAACTCCAAAAGCCACTTCCAGTAACTGGGCCATGGGAGTCTGGGGCCCAGGCTAACTTCTGCAGTCTATCTGGGCCCGAGGACAGTGGTCCCCTGGGGAGAAGTGGGGTCCAGATGAGTGTATTTCCCCAGGGTCTCTACAAGGCGGCCCTGAAAGAGGGCAGGATCCTCCTCGGCTGCTTGGGTGATCTCCCTAAATCTGCCATAGTTAACCTGCTTAATTCCCGTTTTCATGCCTTCAGTGAGGCAGGTTAGGAGGGGGTCCCTTCTCTATCTGCCCTCCCCTCCTGGTAGTCCCACTGGGGTCTGAGATGGGCACAGCATCAGCCCCTAGGGGGGTTTCTACCAGGGGAGGAGGCAGCCACGCCATGCCCAAACTTCTGGGCCAGATCCCAGACTCTTTTTCTCCTCTATGGTACAGCACGAGGAAATAATGATATTAATGTCTCCCCAGGAAAGACTGAATTGGAGGGCAATGGCTTTAAACCCCTCAATATACTTGGTGGGGTCCTTGGCGAAGGGGCCCAGCGTTTCCTTAATGTGGGAAAGCTCCAACATGGAAAAGGGTCAGCAACTGCCCTCAAGGGGCAGAGTTTAGAAGTAGCTGAATCAGGGTCCTGAGCAGGAGCCGGAGCTGAGATGTCCAATTGAATGAGCTTCTAGAGGTGGTCCTGGACTAACTCAATGGAGGGTATTGCCGCCAGGATAACGGAAGGAGAATGCTTGTCTGGATTCCCTGGGCCGTCTCTCCCAGAGGATTTCCCTCCCGTGGCCCCAAAGCTCAAGGGGAACACTATTCGCCTCGGGCCGACAGAGACCAAGTGTGCAGAATGGTTCCTGAGCTGCGGAGCCACGGCGGGATGTACTAAATGTTTACCGTGCGCAGAGCACGTGTTATCGCACATACAAGCAGTAACAGTCCCGGAAGATCAGGTCACTTTCTAAAAGTGAAACCAACACATAAAGCCAAGGGCCGGCCGGGCGCTCCAAGTCCGGGAGCAGGCCCAGGAGGCTAGGCAGGACTGAAGCTTGGGCAGGACGGATCCATTCGAGAGTCATTTGCACGGTCGCGGTTGCCGAGCTCAGGGAAATTGATGAGGTCACAGAGAGGGTGTGGGGTAAAGAGAGAAGCTCAGAACACAGAATCGAGGGGATCTGCTTCGTAGTCTCCCATCCCCCGACTCCGAAACCCCTCTTCCCTCAGTCATTCTTTGCTTCCCCAGGATCTCTTCCTTACGCACCACATGCCTACGTGGGTCTGAGACCGCGGCAGCCGGTTCCACCAACTGAGAGAGGCGGGTGGGAAAGGAAAGGTGTGAGAGGAGGCCGCGCCGCGATTCGCGATCAGTTGGCGCCCTCTGCAACCCAGCTACAGATACTACGCTGGTATTAAAAGTCAAATTTGCCGGCTCTCGTTTATGTCGTCACCTACCACTCGGGCGCTGTATCCGTAGCTGCGCCGACGCCTCTTTATGCACTTCCGGTGGGTTCTCTATGGTTCTTCCGGTGTGCGTTCATTGGGCTTCGCCTCGAGGAAGATAAACAAGGAGGCGGGGGCAGCGGCCGACCCGGAAGTAGATATATTTAACCAGCAGAATCTTTGGGTGAAGCCGCCGGCTTTAGGATTAGGGCTGGCGGCGGCTCGTGATGGCCGAGCCAGGACCCGCCGAAGAGCTCGCCAAACTCGAGTACCTGTCCCTGGTCTCCAAAGTATGCACCGAGCTGGACAACCATCTTGGGATCAACGACAAGGACTTAGGTAACAAGCCTGAGAGGGAAGCGGCAGAACTTTGTGACGTGGGGGGTTGAGCAAGATGGCCAAAGAAGCCGCTTCCACTCTGAATCTATGAGCTTATGGGTCTCCCCAACCCATGCACCGAGGAGCGTCCTAGCTGCGTGTTGTAAATCCAAACCCCTGAGCGCCACGCGTCTCATCCCGCGGGGTCGTGAATCCGTGAGCATCAGTAGTGTCCTAGATGCCGAGTTGGAATTATATGTGCGGGATCCGGAGTCGGGAAAACCGGCCTGCTGTATCCGTCTGGTATTGTCTGTGTGACTGCGGGCCGGTGATTTCTCCTCCTGCCTCTGGTTCTCCATCTGTACAATGGGGCGATGGAGGCGGCCAGGTGGCGAGTCACTTAACCCAGTTTGCCTCAGTTTCCTTATCTGTAAAATGAGCTGGAGGGAAAAATAGCAAACCACTCCGGGATCTTTGCTAAGAAAATCTCCAGAGGGATCCCAGAGTCAGATATGACCGAATAGCAACGGTGGAAATTTGGGAGTTGGTCTAGACCTTTAAGGCTCCCCCACCCCAAATTTGTGGTCTGTGTCAATAACGATTAAACAGTCATGGCTAGTGTTTATGTACTTTGAGGTTTGCAGAAACAGGTCACTTTCACAACAGTGCGTAAGGCAGGTTAGCTCCATTTTACTTGAAGAGAAATCTGAGCTTAAGTGAAATTTCTGGTCACAGCTTGTGAGAATTCGAGAGGGTTCCGTATTCAGGTGGGGTTTGCCCCCCTCCACAGTGCTGTCTTTTATGCACCCTCGTGAAATGTGTCAGTAATTCCTTTGGCTTTTGTGACAGAGGAACTAAAGGTCGGTAAGATGCTTTGCAGTCTTCAGCAAGTTTATTAGTTTTGAACAATTATTTCTTTACGTGGTGCTCATTATCTACATTTGTAAAACGTCTGGAATAACCCAGGTGAACTTGAAGGTTCCTTCGAAATCTCAATCATTTGAACTCCAGTCAGATAGATTGGAGCAGGGGTATCAAACTCAAATAGAAACGGACACCTGTAGCCACATCACTGTTTTAGAAAACCACAAATGAATATTATCTGTGCTGCACTGTATTTTATTTACATTTTATTTGTGTTTTCATTTTATTTATGTGTGTATTGGAGGAGGACAGTAGAAGTTTTTAGGCCTTTCCTCTCCTTGCCTGAGTTTCTCAGAACTCAGAACTTTTGTGAGTCTAAAATTCAGACTTCTGGAGCTGGGAAAGACCATGGCAATGATCTAGTTTAAATCAATATCCACATTGCTTTTCCTCTTTCTCCACCTACTTAAAGCACTTATGTTAAACTAATGAGGGCCTCCTCCTTACTGAGTATGACTTTTTTTCTTCTCCCTTTCTTCATACTTCTTCATCCCTTAGTATCTTTTTCTCGCTTCCCTTAAATAGTAAGGGGGGTATCATTTACTTGGGAGATGTGATGATTTTGCTAATCAGGTGCACAAAATTTGTTAATGCCTTAATGAGGTGATAGAGCAAACCCACATTTGTTTGCCTAGTCAGAGCTCTTGTATATTTTGAAAGGCATTAATAAACAGCTCAAAATGTATTGATTTCTGCAACATTGGTGGCTGAATGGTAGGGGTTTAAGGGCTGATAGGCTTTTTCGTGATCTCCAGATTAGGCATATAGGTTGAATATAATTTAGATTTATAGAATACTTTTTAAGGTTTGAAAAGCATTTTCTTCATCACAATGCTATGAAATTAGTAATATAAGTATTATTCCCATTTTACAGATGAGAAAACTGAGGCATAAGGTCTGGGTCACACAGCTAATAAGTGATAGAAATTAGTAGTTCAACTGAGATCTCTCCTGTTACCTGCTCTGACACTCTCCATTGTTTCACATTTAAGTATAGTCAGTATTGTTGGAAACCATGGGGAATAGACAGCATATTATATGTCCTTTTTTTGACACTAGCATATTTTAACTCAGAAAAGCTGTTTATCGATCTAGTTAGTTTTATGGGAGTGAGGAACTCAGGTTTGGGGAGAAAATCAAGAGTTATTTCCCAGTTGTACTGCACTTGAAAACTGGAAACAATCTTGTAATAGTAGCTTCCAGTCATGTACAGATTTATAGAAATATATTGCACACAACCTGGCAAGGTAAATCATTTTTTGTTTTTGTTTTTATCACTGGATCTTTGGTATTCAGGACTGTTAAGAGCAGTATAGTAGTTTTTATTGTAGTGGGAAATGATTCCTTGTCTTAATCCCTCTATTTTATTATCACTTTTGTTTTCACAGCTGAATTTGTGATAAGTCTTGCAGAGAAAAATACAACCTTTGACACGTTTAAAGCTTCTCTCACCAAAAATGGTGCTGAATTCACAGTATGTATAATCTTGAGACTTTCCCATTTTCTTCAAGTTACTTTTGAATTAAAAACGGGGCCCTTGTTGGGGAAGAGTCAGGGGTTTGTGTTTCCCAATCAAGTGGTTTGAATGAATGATGTTTTCAAATCACCAAGCAGTCATTTATTCAGTTTAATTTGGCTTCCTGGGACAGTTTTCCAGTTAAATGGAGCAAGGCTTCCATCATTAAGCCTTTGTAGCAATTTCTTTCATCCCTGTTCTATGAATAATAATCCAGTTCTTCTGAACAGAAACAAATTGTTGTACTATATGGAGGTGGCTGTAAACTGAAAAATAAAGTGGTCTTATGAGATCTAAAAACATAATACTTTATAGATAAGTTGTCTAAAAAATTCTATAACAACTCTTTGATTATTTTGAACATATAAGAATATTTAAAGATGTAGTAACTAGTAACAGTCTGGCAACCTCAGTGTGTTAAAACTGAAAAGTGCAGCCTTCCACAACTATACATGTATAGTCAACCCATTTAACAGACTCTTATTAAGTATCTGATATGGGTAGTGTTAATGTATAAATAAAGTATAGTTCTTGTTTTCAAGAAGCTTCCAATTTAATGCATAAGATTAGACCTATATTTCTTTTAACAGATATGTTCTTTCTTTAAATATATTTGAACAGAAACACAAAGACTCTTATTCTGTGCTTGCTTTCAAAGGACTCTCTCATTAGTAACTTGTTACGCCTCATACAGACCATGCGGCCCCCAGCAAAGCCTTCTGCTAACAAAGGTAAGTCCTACTTTGAACTGACTGTGGTGCTGGTAGTGTCTTTTAAAGCCTGAGAATCCCAAAATATTTTTCAATGGGATCTTGTTGGCAGCTTTTGAGCTTCCAAATAACTCCTGCTATTTAAATTTTCCATTTTATCTAAGGCAAAATTAAAGCAATAAAAGTCATTGATAAATGAGTATTATACAAGCAATAATGAAGTTATACAATCTTAATCTTTTCTCCCTCCTCCAATCCACTTAGCATTTTGTACTCAAATGTCATATTCAGGCGTGTGTTTATATGTATGTGTGTGTGTATATGTGTTTATACACACAAACATACACATTTTACTGGTGGGGGAGATAACAAAAATTTGAAACATTTAAAGTTTTAAAAACCTAATCCCCTCCATTTTTTTAGGTTTTTTCCCCCCTTTAAAATAATACTGATGTACACATATCTCTTTCTCAGTTTGAGAGGAGCTGGGATTAGGAAAAAAATATTAAATATAAGAAAGATATGTGTACATCAGTTATAGATGTGTGTGTATGTGTGTATATATATATATTATATATATATAATGTTATTATATATTAAGGAGAAGGGGGTGTGTGTAGGTCTTAGCCCAGGTCTTTTCAAGGTTGGGGTGATTTGGCGTGCTGCCTGAGCAATAGGTGGGATAATTTATTCCTTCACTTTCTTAAGGCAGGAGAAGAAATTTGAGGGAAATAGTGAGTTATTTATTAGAAACCTCTTCTACTTGGAGAAACTTGGTGGGATTTGGTGTTGAAAACTTTTGATGCATATTTCATGTTTGATGTTTCTTTAAGTTACTAAAAATATTAAATTTACCTTACTGAACTATGGGAAATGAATATGAACCACAACATAGCATTTCCACTCTCTCTGTTTTTTTCTGCTTGCATTTTTTGTTTTTTTTCTCAGGTTATTTTTACCTTATGTCTAAGTCCAATTTTTCTTGTGTAGCAAAATAACTATGGATATGTATACATATATTGTATTTAACATATACTTTAACACAGTGGTCCTCAAACTTTTTAAATAGGGGGCCAGTTCATTGTCCCTCAGACTGTGGGAGGGCTGGACTATAGTAAAAACAAAACCTCACACTCTTATCTCCGCCCCTCGGCCCATTTGCCATAACCCAGCAGGCCGCATAAACTTCCTTAGCCCGCTGCATCTAGCCCAGGGGCTGTAGTTTGAGAACCCCTGCTTTAACATATTTAACATGTATGGGTCTGCCTGCCATCTAAGAGAGGGGGTGTGGGGGAAAGGAGGAGAAAAGTTGAAAAAGAGGGTTTTGTAAGGGTCAGTGCTGAAAAATTACCCATACATATATCTTGTAAATAAAAAGCTATAATTAAAAACAAAAAAAAAGAAAAGAAAAATAATCTACCTTACTGTGTGCTTTTTTTCCCTTTTTGTTTTATGAAATAAGATCCAGTTATTAAACCCAAGACAGAAAAGGAGAAGCTCAAGGATCTCTTCCCAGCACTTTGCCGACCAGACAATCCTGCAATTAGGGTACTTATGGCCTGAGGCCCAGTTTTTGCTATCATATGAGTTTTGAACAGTTTTATGAAAATGTTTCCAGTTTCTTTTATTATTTTCATTCTTAATAAAAACGTTAAAAGGTCTTAAGAAATGTTGGTGAGAATTAATTAAATTAATAATTTAAATTATGGAAAAATTATAAGATCTGGTGTTTAACCATATGTGTGAAATAATGCTTCTTTTTGTTTGGTTACATGTGTATTTAATTTTTTTTTTTTTTTTTTTTTTTTAGTATTCTGGTTTGTCAGCTGCAGTAAGAAAACATATTGGAAACCTTTGGGATATATAACATAGCCTTAAAAACATTTTTTTTTTTTTTTTCTGAGGCTGGGGTTAAGTGACTTGCCCAGGGTCACACAGCTAGGAAACGTTAAGTGTCTGAGACAACATTTGAACTCAGGTCCTCCTGAATTCAGGGCTGGTGCTCTATACACTGCGCCACCTAGCTGCCCCCAAAATAACTTCTGATTTGATATACATGATATTTTAGAAGTTAAGCATATTCTTTTCATTTAAAAAACTGTGTTTCTTAAATCCCAACTTGCTAAAATTTTTGCCATTAATTGAAAACCAGAGAACTGAGTTGTGTTACAGAGATGTATGGAATATAAGAAAAGTTTTCTAAGAACTTTTGTGTCTGTTCATTAACTAAAATAATATCTAAGTCAGAAGTTATCTGGTTCTGTCTCACCCCTGTGTAGGTTAACATATAATGTCAGTCATGGGACTTATTTCTTTATAGTGCAAGCATCCACTTAATAATTGTAACTATTTTCTCATCACATGACAGCTTCTTAGACCTTTGAAAACAGCACTTGTGCCCTCTCTGAAGTCTTTTCTTCTCTCAGACACTTCAGAGTTCCTTCAGTCATTCTTCCCATAACATGGTTTCCATCTCTCATTATACTGATTGTTTATTATGCTCAGTCCATTTTGTTTAAGGCTCCTTTAGCCTTGGATTCCAAAAACAAGCATTCTAGATATGATCAGTGTACAGCCGGACTGTGACCCTCCTTTAGTTCTGGATGCTACTTTTTTTGTCCATTCTCATCATTTTAAGTTATGTTGGCTCCTTTCCTGGCTCCTTTTTACTTTGGATTTGTAGGCTTGAGTGTAATAGAAAGAAAGAACTAGGAGCCAGAAGAATTGTGTTCTAGATGCCATCTTGGACATTGATTGGCAAGATAACTTTGGGCAGGTCATTGAACTTCTCAAATCTTGAGTTTCTCTCTAGAATGAAGGTAGTAATATTAGCCTTACCTATTTCATAGAGTTGTTGGGAAGATCACATAAAATAACAGTGTACTTTTGAATAGGTTAAATATCTTAAAATAAATGTTAGTTTTTGTATGTGTGTTGCACTTGGGGTTAAGTGGCTTGCCCAGGGTCACACAGCTAATATGTGAAGCCAGATTTGAATTCAGGTCCTCCTGACTCCAAGGCCACTGCTCTGTCCACTGCCATCTAGATGACTCCCTATTCATGTCTTAATGAATACCGTGAGTTTCTGTGGCCAAACAAAAGTTTGAAACCTCTAGGCTCTCTTCTGGTGATGAACTTCTCTGAGCTTAGCCACTAAGGCTAGTCATTTAATAATAGGTGCACAGTGCATTTCAGGACTTGCTTAAAAGTAGGGCCTGTCAATAGCTTGTGTTTCTTTTCGATATAATCTGTGAAACCAGAGTCATTTCTTTGCTATCGTCAGGGAATCTTGGAGCAAGAATTCAGTGGATTTTTGTCAATTGTATTTTCTGACTGGTATTTTTTCTCACTCTGTTGTTCCTATAGACCATGCTTGATGAAGATGATGTGAAAGTTGCCGTGGATGTCCTCAAAGAGTTAGATGCTTTAAAGCCTAGTGCTGCAGCACAGAAGCAGAGAGGCTCTGAACATCGGTACTTATCTGTTGGGTTTTCTTTTGGGATTGTATTCTACTTGGCAGTCTAGCCTAGTCTGAATATGTTTCTGGACTAGTCCTCAGGACCTGTACTGGCCCTTCACTGGACCCATCCTGACAGATGATTTGTGAGCAAATGCTAGAATGTGTATGAAATAGAAAAAATTCCTAACAAAAAGTCTTGAAACAAGAAGCAGAGCAAATTCTTGTTAGTTTTCTGATTTGTTCTAACGATGGACAATTTTTACGGCTATTACAGCTACTAATTATCAAAATTGCCTCATTTTGAAATATTAATATTTTATGTGGAGGTAATAAAGTTGTGAAACCCTACTGTACTGTATTTGGCCAATCATACATTTATAACATTGCTCCTGTTATATATTACCTGTTTTTTTCCTGTAATTAACTATATCCTCTGACTCTATTTCCTCTTAATTTCCTGTCCTTATGGAACCTATTAACAGTGTTAGTTTGGATATCTGAATATTCTAAAACCTGTTTGTTATTTCTGTTAGTGATAGAGCAAAGAAGAAAAAAAGGAGTCGTAGTCGAAGTCGAGATAGAGACCACAAGCGGAGACACCGGTCCCGATCAAGATCACGTTCTAGGACTCGAGACAGGAATAAAGGGAAATCTAGATATCGATCAAGGAGCAGAAGTCAGAGTCCTGTTAAAGACCGTAAGGACCGTGATAAATATGGGGAAAAGAGCAATGACAGATGGCGAGACAAACATGTGGACCGGCCTCCTCCTGAAGAGCCTTCTATTGGGGAAATTTACAATGGCAAAGTTACCAGTATCATGCAGTTTGGGTGTTTTGTACAACTGGAAGGACTAAGGTAACATCCAAGACCTTTTATGCTCCTTCCAGTTTTAGTCTGAATGTCTTCTGCAATCATTTGAACTTTTTACATTAAAAAAAAAAAAAAAAAAAAAAAAAAAAAAAAGCGGTTTGATTGCAAATCTTTAATGCAATCAATCTTCTTTAATCTGTTCAGAAACTGTTTGGGGCTGGCATGTCCTGCCAAAAGGACTAACCCTTTCCTTACTGAGACACAGGTGGAGATTTTTATTAGTTTTACTAGTTTAGTTTTTATTAGTTTTTTTAGTTTATTTTTAAGATGCTTCCCAGGGAAGAAGATTTGATGACTTTAAGTATACTTGACTCCTCTTGTTGCTAGGAAATTATATTTCACTTCATAGTCTTCCATTAAGATTTAATTTTTTTTTCTTTTGTTTTGCCTGCCATTAGACAGTTGAAGTCAGGTCATGTACCTAGATATGTCTTCTACATCTTGCTTTTGTTATGCACAGGAAACGGTGGGAAGGTTTAGTTCACATCTCTGAGCTTCGTCGGGAGGGCCGAGTGGCCAATGTTGCTGATGTGGTGAGCAAAGGCCAGAGGGTTAAGGTGAAAGTCCTGTCCTTCACTGGGACCAAAACCAGCCTGAGCATGAAGGTAAGGCAGGAGAAAGATTCAGCATAATAGAGGGTGTCTTTGGCAAGGGAGGTGATATTGGACTCTTCCATATCTGATACCCTGAAAACATGAAGGTGGAAAGTAAGCCTAGAGGATTTTTTTGCTTTAGGATGTGGATCAGGATACTGGAGAAGATCTGAACCCAAACCGACGGAGGAACCTTGTTGGGGAAACCAATGAGGAGACTTCTATGAGGAACCCTGATAGACCTACTCACCTCTCCCTTGTCAGTGCTCCAGAAGTGGAAGATGACACTCTTGAAAGGAAACGCCTCACCCGAATATCAGATCCTGAGAAGTGGGAGATCAAACAGGTGGGGGCTCTGTGTTTCTTCTGCATGATTTTAATTATCAACTGTTGTCTTGTAAATGGGAGTAGTAGGTTTCAGAAAAGATGAAGGCGGGGAAAAGGAAAGTCTGACTGCAATCCTGAAGAATCAGAAATAATAGTCTCTCACATTTATATAGCATTTAGCAGGCTTTAAACGATTTCACTATATGCTTTCATTTAATCCTCAATGGATTATAATCTCCCTTTTACATATGAGGTTACATAGCTAATAATTGAACAAGTCAGACCAAGAACAAAGGATTTCTTTCTGTTTTGCTATTTAACCCAACTTTGTCTTAATGGGTGATTTCAATTAATTGCTGAGGCCAATGTGTTGTATATTTTTGCCATTATCCCCCAAATTACTTTTAGTTTAGGTTTAAAAAGATTTTATAAAAAACAGACCTAAAAGAATTAGGACTCTTGGCTTCTTGAGGTGGAGGAGAAATTACCTCAGTTCTTCATTAAAAAGCTGTATATTCACCTTCATTTAGTTTCTATACCCCTAAATTATAAGTGATGGTGTTTGTCTTCTGTATAGATGATTGCGGCCAATGTACTTTCTAAAGAAGAGTTTCCAGACTTTGATGAAGAGACAGGAATCCTTCCTAAAGTGGATGATGAGGAAGGTAACAAATCACTTCTGTGGGGGTCTAAAAAAAAAAAATCAAGAAGATATATTCATAATCAGGTATATAGGACTAGCCAGTTTGTAGCTTGGTTTGTGTTAGAAAAAAGGTACTTTGAAAGTGTTAAATAAATACTCAGAAAATTTTCAATATGCTTGACTTTGTATAAAAGTACCAAGAAGCAATTAGATTGAGATATGTGTCAACTCTCTGAAGAGCATGGGGAGGGGGAAAGAAGGAAATGATTTTTATTCCTTTAGGTGCCAATTAGTTGAGAGACTGCCTTCTTTTAAACCTGATTATTGTTTAGGCCTTTGGCAATATCCTTGATGGTGCTGATTTCTTTTTGTAAGTGTTACCTAGGTTTTGGTGAAAAGAATCTGTTTTCTTCTTTTGTTAAATCTTCTTTTTGTGGGGATTTTAGATGAAGATCTGGAGATTGAATTGGTTGAGGAAGAACCTCCATTCCTGAGAGGACATACCAAACAAAGCATGGACATGAGCCCCATTAAAATTGTTAAGGTGAGAAATGTTGGACTTAACCTGGAAATCTCAGAGGGACTTAATTCTCTTAGGCCAAAAAAGAAAACAGTCTCTTCCCCCCCTTAATATATTATTTATTTTTGCCATTCCTTTCTTTTTAAACTTTAAATTTCAAATTCTCTTCTTCCTTCTCACTTCTTTACTAATCACTATAAAAACCAAAAAAAAAAAATCATTTATACATGTGAAATATACAAATCATATTAGCCATATTGCAAAAGAAAGAAAATTATGCTTCAAATTGTGTTGAGTTCATTAGTTCTCTCTCCAGAGAGAACTAATTTTTGGATTCCCAAATATTTTATACTCTCAACATTTGTTTGGAATGGAATTTCTCTTTGTATCTCTTGCTGTTGCATTTTGTTAGTGATATATAAAAATGCCGAGGATTTATGTGGATTTATTTTGTATCCTGCCACTTTGCTGAAATTTTGAATTATTTCTAGTAGCTTTTTAGCAGAGTCTTTGGGGTTCTCTAAGTATACCATCATGTCATCTGCAAAAAGTGATAGTTTAATTTCCTCATTTCCTACTCTAATTCCTTGAATCTCTTTCTCGGCTCTTATTGCCGAGGCTAGCGTTTCTAGTACTATATTGAATAGTAATGGTGATAGTGGGCAACCTTGTTTCACTCCTGATCTTACTGGGAAAGGTTGCAGTTTATTTCTATTGCATATTATGCTTACTGATGGTCTTAAATATATACTCCTGATTATTCTAAGGAATAATCCATTTATTCCTATACTCTCAAGAGTTTTTAGTAGAAATGGATGTTGGATTTTGTCAAATGCTTTTTCTGCATCTATTGAGATGATCATATGGTTCTTATTAATTTGATTATTAATATGGTCAATTATATTAATAGTTTTCCTAATATTAAACCAGCCCTGCATTCCTGGAATAAATCCTACTTGATCATAGTGTATTATCTTGGAGATGATTTTCTGAAGTCTTTTTGCTAATATCTTATTTAAGATTTTAGCATCAATATTCATTAAGGAGATTGGTCTATAATTTTCTTTCTCAGTTTTCGATCTACCAGGTTTAGGTATCAGTACCATGTCTGTGTCATAAAAGGAGTTTGGTAGGACTCCTTCATCCCCTATTTTTTCAAATAATTTATATAACATTGGGGCTAATTGTTCTTTAAATGTTTGGTAGAATTCACATGTGAATCCATCTGGCCCTGGGGATTTTTTCCTGGGGAGTTGATTAATAGCTTGTTCTATTTCTTTTTCTGAAATGGGACTATTTAAGCAATTTATCTCCTCCTCTGTTAGTCTAGGGAGCCTATATTTTTGGAGAAAGTCATCCATTTCACTTAAGTTATCAAATTTATTGGCATAAAGTTGGGCAAAGTAACTCCTTATTATTTCTCTAATTTCCTCTTCATTGGTGGAAAGATCCCCCTTTTCATTTGTAAGACTATCAATTTGATTTTCCTCTTTCTTTTTTTTGATCAAATTTACCAAAGGTTTATCTATTTTATTGGCTTTTTCATAAAACCAACTCTTGGTTTTATTTATTAATTCAATAGTTTTTTTACTTTCAATTTTATTGATTTCTCCTTTTAATTTTTGTATTTCGAGTTTAATTTTTGGTTGGGGGGAGAACTAATTTTTGTTACAGGTCCTTTGCAGTTGTCTTGAATTACTTTATGAACAGAGTTGCCAAGTCTTTCATAGTTGATCATCATTATGACATTGCTGTAATGATGATCTGGTTCTTTTCATTTTACTTTGTATTAGTTCATCTAGGTCTTACCATGTCCTTTCTGAAACTACTTTCTGTAAAGGACTGGAACTCTGGACAAATATACTTGAAACAAACTGTTAATTAACTCAATGGAATTGATGAGATAATGGTTCTCTGGTTCACATATATACTTAGTACTTAATATGGTGATGTAATGGTTCTCTAAGTTCACACATAATCAGTATGCTGTAATGATTTAATTACAATAAGGTATATAAGGGCTAATAAAAACTGGAAAAGAAATATTCTGTCTTTGACCAGCCTTGTGGTGACTGTCCTGCCTTCATCACTTCTCCACTAAGAACAAGGACTTTGGGCTGATCCCGAGGTCCTCCAGAAAGCTAGTCCAGAAAGCTAGCCCGGACATTACAACTTTCCTCATCATTTCTTATAACAGTAGTACTTTGCAATTGTACGTCGCAATTTGTTCAACCATTCCCCAACCAATGAACATACCCTCAGTTTAAAATTCTTTGCCAACACTAAAAGAGCTATTACAAATATTTTTGTACACAGAGGTCTCTTTCCTTTTCTTTGATCTCTTTGGGGTTTAGACCCTAAGTATAGTATATATGTAGTACTGGTATTGCTGGATCAAAGGATATCACAGTTTTATAGCCCTTTAGGCATAGTTCTAAATTGTTCTCCAGAATGGTAAAACTAATTTACAACTCCATCAACAGTTTATTAGTGTACTTATTTATTCTCATCCCCTCTAGTATTTGTCATTTCTGATAGGTGTGAAGTACCTCAGAGTTGTTTTAATTTGCATTTCTTTAATCAATAGTGGTTGAGAGCATTTTTTCATGTGAATTTAGATAGCTTTGATTTTTTTTTTTCCTCCTGAAAACTTCCTGTTCTTATCCTTTGGTATGTTGAGAAGGGCTCTTATTTTTATGAATTTGACTCAATTCCATATATATTTGGGAAATCTGAGAAACTTACTATAAGATTTTAAAAATATTTATTGTCTTTTAATGTAGTTTCCCTGATCATCTCTTTTAATTAGATCTGTTTTCATATTTTTTTTGCTTCGTCTGAGATCATGATTGCTATCTATGCCTTTTTTTACTTCTGCTGAAGTATAATAGATTTTACTCTAGCCCTTTATTTTAACTTGCTGTGTGTCTTTCTGTTTTAAGTTTGTCTTTTGTAAACAACTTATTGATGGATTCTCATTTCTAATCTATTCTGTTATCCACTTCTGATTTATGGGTGAGTTCATCCCATGAACATTTAGAGTTATTTCTTTCTATCCTGTTTTCTTCTATTTATCCTTCTCTCTATCTTTATTCTCCTCCTCCTCAGAAGTCTATTTTACTACTGATCACTGCTTCTGTTAATTCTCTCTTCCTTTTATTATTCCCTCAGCTCATACCTCTTATCCCCTTCCCTTCTTCTTAACATGATGAATTTCTATATATAATTGAGAGAGAGAGAGAGAGAGAGAGAGAGAGAGAGAGAGAGAGAGAGAGAGAGAGAGAGAGAGAGAGAGAATGTGTGTGTGTGTGTGTGTGTGTGTATTTCTCTTCCTCTTCCTTTCCCTTCCCTTCTTTTTTTTACTCTCATGCCCTCTTTATGTAGACTCCTTCTAACTTCCCTAATAGTGAGATAAAATTCTTAGAAGCTATATTAGCATCTTTCTATAAAGAAATATAAACCAACTTAATTGAATCCCTTTCTCTTTCATGTTTATCTTTTTAGGCTTCTTTTGACATTTGACTGTCAGATTTTTTTATTTAGCTCTGGTCTTTTCATCAGGAATGCCTGGAAGTCCTCTTTTTCATTAAATCTTCATTTTTCCCCCCATGAAGAATTATACTCAGCAGGTGACTCTTGGTTGTTATCTTATTTCCTTAGCCACTTGGAATATCAAATTCTAAGCCCTCCATTCTTTTTACCTGGAAGCTGCTAAATCTTATATGATCCTGAGTGTGGCTCCATGATATTTAAAATATTTCCTTCTGTTTCCTTCTGAATGCTTGCAATGTTTTGTTCTTGACCTGAGAACTCTGAAATTTGGCTATATTATCTCAGAGAGTTTTCATTTGGGAATTTCCTTTAGGAGGAGACTGGTAGATTTTTTTCAATTTCTACTTTACCCTCTGTATCTAAGATAACTGGGATGGATTTCCTTTATGAAATATGATGTCAAAGCCCCTTTTTTTTTTTTTTTTTTTTTAAACTATGGCTTTCAGGTTGTTCAGTAATTCTTAAATTATCTCTCTGATTTATTTTCTAGATCAGTGGTTATTCTGATGAAATAGTTCACATTTTCTTCTATTTTGTCATTCTTTTAATAGTTTTATTGTTTCTTGATATCTTATGGAGTCATTAGCTTCCACTTGCCCAATTCTAATTTTTTATTTTCTTCTTCTTTTTTACATTTGACTTATTCTGTTTTTAAGGAATTCTTTTCTTAAGTGAGTTTTTGTGCCTCTTTTACCATTTGGCCAGTTCTAGTTTTAGGGTGGGTTTTTTTGGTCCACTTTTTTGTGCTGCTTTTACCAAGCCGTTAACTTTTTTTTTTCATCATTTTCTTGTATTACTCATTTCTTTTTCCAGTTTTTCTTCTGCCACTCTTACCTGTTCTTGAATGCATCCAGGAATTCCTTTTGCGCTTAGATCCAATTAGAATTTTTCTTTGAGTGGCTTTTCTTATAGCTGTTTTCACATTGTTGTCTTCTCAGTTTGTCTTCAGTTTGTCTTCTGGTCTTCCTGGCCATTGATGTGACTTTATGATCAAATTATAATTTTTTTGTTTGTTTTCTCATTTTCCATTCTGTTTCTTGACTTTGAAGTTTGTGTTAAGTTTGAATTCTTACATATTTGTGGGGAGACATTGTGCCAAGCTTTAGGCTTTTTTGTACCATTTGCAGAGCTAGTTCTGGGAATCTGCATGTTTTCAGTGCTTCCAAGGTAGTGTAGTCCCTGCTCTTCTGGCCTGTCTCTGGTCTTTACCCAGGAAAAGCCTTTTCTCCCCTGCAGGCACAAGCACTAGCTTAGCACTGCATATGAGCAGTAAAGTTGTCAGTCAGTGCCAGCTGCACCCAAGACCAGCAAAGACATTTCTGACTGATTTTCTGATTCCTTTCTCCTTCTCCCTCGCTTTACCATCTCTGGGCTCCTGAGTTGCTAATGCCACTCTGAGAATAGTTTTGAAGTTGGTTATTTTATCTTTGTAAGCCATCACCCTTTTAGAGGGGATGCTGTAGCTAGAGTTTTTTCAAGAATCAAGATCGTGAGAGTTCTGAAGCACATTTTATCATTGCCATGTGGTTCATTTTGCTATCACTGCTGTTACCTGATTCTCTGGCATCTTGAAAAATAGAATAATCACCTTTAAGCTTCAGAATACTTTTAAAAGGTTTGTTTTTCTGCAAAAAGTATGGCTCCATTTCAATTCAGGAAACCTTTTCTTAGTGCTTCCTGGATGCAGAACAGGTGCTGCAGGGAGACACAGTTTATCTCTGATTCTGTCCCTGCTCTTAGGGAACCTAGAGTCTGGCAGGGGAATTGAAGGATAAGCTGCTTGGTTGGGGTAGGACCTCAGACAGGAATGCTAATGGGTTTTTCCTCCCATTCTAGAATCCTGATGGCTCCCTGTCCCAAGCAGCAATGATGCAGAGCGCTTTGGCAAAAGAAAGGAGAGAACTCAAACAGGCCCAGCGTGAAGCAGAGATGGACTCCATTCCTATGGGACTCAACAAACACTGGGTGGATCCTCTGCCTGACGGTATGAGCCTGGGGGAGAAATGCAATTGTTTTCTTGTTAAAGCTCCCGAGGTTAGAAGAAAGCTATGAGTGCTCCAGGTTGGAAACTAATGCCCCTTGTTTTTTTGATAGGCCTTAATTTCATTGTTGAATTGTCCAGTTAAAACAGGGTCATCTTTGTAAGTGATTAAAACTGAAGCTAACTCTTTATCGATGGGGGTAGTGTTCTGAAACTTGTTTATTTGCCTAGGAAAATGTCTCATAGGCAAGATACTGTGTTTTTGCTGAAGTTGAACATTTTCTTACGATTTTTTATACCTCTATCATTTCCCAAATGCTTTAAAAATATTATGAACAGCTTTTGATTTAGTAGAATAAAATGCCTCCTTTAAAGACTTTCTTCCAGAAAGGTTTCTCCATATTCAAAATCATTCTAAATTCCTTACATGATATATCAATAAAAATAATCAGACGCTTGTTCCTTAAGTATCTCATCTTAAACATCAGGTGGAAAATAAAATGAAGAGGTATATGGTCACCTAAGATATTTGGTGTTTGGCATTGTCAGAGCACATCCATTGCAGAGCCCTTGTTGAGGAAGGATTCCTCCTGATAGTGAGATGTTCTGGAGAGAATCTTGTTGTGTCTAATGGTGTGCTGATTGCATCCATTCCTGGAATATTGCATTCTCCTAGGAGATAATCACCTCAAAAGTTTTAGTCTGATACTGAATTGGAAAGAACAAGTAGATGAAGGCTGTCTTTTGCCTGATCTTGATCTATAGGATGCCCATCTAAGTGTGTATATATACATATGTGTACTTGGTCTAGGAACATAAAGCTGGTCATGTGGCAAGCTTGAGGAATGATAGATTGTATGAGCATGCCATTGGTATCTTAACTGATGTCAGGAGAAAACAAGACCGATATTCATTGAGTTGGGTAGACTCTCTGGTGTATTTATGAGAGATATTGAACAAGGATGAGCAAGCATGGATAGGTTATGATATGTCTCTTTGGGACAGCTAGGGGCCAGAGTGCCAGGCTAGGAGTGGCTAGACTGGAGTCAGGAAGACATGTTCCTAAGTTCAAATCTGGTCTCAGACTCTTATTAGTTGTGTGACCCCTGAGCAAATCACTTAATCCTGTTTGCCTCAGTTTTCTCATCTGTAAAAAACTATTGAATAGCAAAAATGCATCATTGGAAAGGATGTACACATTGAAGAGAGCACAGATATATTTGTGTATTTAAAAAACATTTAACAATAACTGATCCCCCAAAGAACTCTTGTAACGGACAAAAATGGATACCAAAACAATTTGACAGAGCAGCAGGGACAGGCAGCATATGTGTCAAATCCAAATCCTTTACTTTTCTATTGAAAGTAGGAGAAAGGGTGTTTCATCATTCATCTTCTAGGGTCAAGATGACCTGCTGACATTGTGTATGACCTGAAGTCTGTTGCCATTTATATTATTCTAGTCATTATTGGGATTGCTTTCCTGGTAGTAGAAAACAAAACTTAAAGGATTGTAAGCTGATAACTAGATTTTGCAGGGATTTCAGGCTAACTGAAATGTGTGTTGAGCTTCACCTAGCTTGTTAGTGTTGTACTCTGCCCACATGGCTGCGGGCAGTGGAGAAGTGTATTTGATGACTTGCTAAATGCTTTGTTTTTCTCTCTAGTGGATGGAAGGCAGATTGCTGCCAACATGAGGGGCATTGGAATGATGCCTAATGACATCCCAGAATGGAAGAAGCATGCTTTTGGGGGCAACAAAGCATCTTACGGTAAAAAGACCCAGTTGTCAATCATTGAACAGAGGGAGAGTCTTCCCATCTTCAAGCTTAAAGAGCAGCTTGTTCAGGTGAGTAATTATTTTGTGGCCAAGTAGAGTTCTCCTAAAAAGGAGAGGAGGCCATTTGAGGGCAAGGTTCTCTTGAAGAGAGCATGTAGGAATCTAAAGATGACTTTCAAAACATGGAGTAAGACATGCATAAAAGAATACAATTTAAGTTTGAAAGCATTTTTTTTTTAATCTGTCTCTCGCTATAAAACCTGTCTGCTATTAAAAATGAACACAGTTGAACCTGGAAAGTAAAACAGATTTCTCATTTGTCAGGATGTTGTGCTAAGTGGACTGATAATAATAGTACTGGACCATGTAAAATTTGTACTGGACTGTAAGCTAGTGAGTTAGGGTGAAGAATTTGTGTTTCTTTCAGATGGAGATATTCCAACAATTTCTTAATCTGTTTTTAATGCATCTTAGGCTGTTCATGACAATCAGATCCTGATTGTTATTGGAGAGACAGGTTCTGGGAAGACAACACAGATTACACAGTATCTTGCTGAGGCTGGCTACACCTCCAGAGGGAAAATTGGATGTACACAACCTCGAAGAGTTGCAGCGATGTCAGTGGCCAAAAGAGTGTCTGAAGAATTTGGATGTTGCTTGGGACAAGAGGTAAAAGGCCAAAGAAAGCTGCTTCTGAATGGCTTGGTGAAAAGCTGGGAAATCTGAATTTTACTGTTTAACAAGTAAATTAATATCTGGTTATGTAAGAGAACTAGTTCACCTGGATACCCTGTTGTAGCCTCTTGAAGATTGCAATGAGAAGGAACTTTGGATTTAAGTAGGAAATTTTCTTTCTTGCCTGTTCCAGGTGGGTTACACTATTCGTTTTGAAGATTGCACTAGTCCAGAAACAGTCATCAAGTACATGACAGATGGGATGTTGCTCCGGGAATGCTTGATTGACCCTGATCTTACTCAATATGCAATCATCATGTTGGATGAGGCTCATGAGAGAACAATTCACACAGACGTGCTCTTTGGATTGTTGAAAAAGGTACCTAGATAACTCCTGGGGGTGCCCTCTTCTAGAAGAAGGGAGCAGGATTGGTGGGAAATTGAGGGAGAGATGATTGGTCTCATGATAGATTGTGAAAATCCTCTTTTGCTTGTGTGCATTAATATAACCTGAGTCCCTTTTTTTCTTTTTCAATAGACAGTGCAGAAACGGCAAGACATGAAGCTGATTGTTACTTCTGCAACATTAGATGCTGTGAAATTTTCTCAGTATTTCTATGAAGCTCCCATTTTCACCATTCCAGGCCGAACATATCCTGTGGAAATTCTCTACACTAAAGAACCTGAGACAGATTACTTGGATGCCAGTTTGATCACAGTCATGCAGATCCATTTAACTGAACCACCAGGTGAGAATAAGGAACTAACATGTCTGCTATGAATGAGTCTCTTCTCCAGCACTGATCTCTTGAAGAGCAAAGGTTTTCATGAGAAATGTAACTGCCAGCTACTGGTTGACTTTCCTGCCTAAATACCATGACTTATTCCATGCAGGTGACATCTTGGTGTTTCTGACTGGTCAGGAAGAGATTGATACAGCCTGTGAGATTTTGTATGAACGCATGAAGTCCCTGGGACCTGATGTACCGGAATTAATCATCCTGCCTGTGTATTCTGCTCTACCAAGTGAGATGCAAACCCGGATCTTTGACCCGGCTCCTCCTGGTAGCAGGAAGGTAATATCCAGTTGATTAACATTGCTTATGTCACTGATGTTTTTTGAGTTGTCATGCTGAGAATTGCTTAAAATTTCTGTAAGCTTTATTTGTTAAATTCCCTGCTCTCTTGATCTGTATTGGACCATCTGACTGCTCCTCAGTCATCTTTGGTAGTTCTTCATTCAAGTCATCCCTGTTCACAATGATTTTTTCTCAAGGCTCTATCCTGAGCCCCTTTCTCTTTCTGCTCTGCTACATCATTTGATCTCATCAATTTCTAAGTAATCATAGATCTATACAGATGATTCTCAGATTTTTCATATGCTAGTCTCTTTTGGCCTACAGGCCCACATCACAAGCTGCCTGCTAGTTTTTTTGAAGTATATATCCATGACCAAATTATCTCCCCTCAAAAGCTACCTTTTCCCAAAATTTTGCCATCCTCTCAATCACCCTACTTATAACCTTGATATCATACTTGACTCCTCACTCTCACTTACCCCATATATCCAATCATTTGCCAGAACTAAACATTACTACTTACACAATATCCATGGATATCCTTGCTCTCCATTTACATAGCTACCACTAAATTCAGGATTTCATCACCTCTTTTTTTAAAAGTACATTTTTATTGATATATTTTATCTTCACTCTCTTTCTCATTGTTCAGTCATATGCAATAGCTATATTTTTGATCCTTCATTCTTATCTCTTCTTTGGGGCCAAGTTCAGTGCTTACATTTTTGCATCATTTAGTTTCCATTATTGTTATAGTTGTATATTTTGCTTTCTTGGTATTGCTTTACTTTACTTGATATCAGTTCATATAGGTCTTTCTATGCTTTTCTGTATCCTTTATATTTTAAAGCATAGAATCCATTACATTCATATGCTGTTTATTTTGCCATTCCCAGTCACTAGGCATCTACTCTTGTTTTCTGATCTTTTGTTAAGAACTTGGAAATTTTTTGGAAATTTTTTTTTTCATTCAGTAAAACTTTGATCATCTCTACCCTCTTTATTCCCCAGTGGAAAATAAAGGAAAAACAAAATCCCTGTTAAAAACATGTATTGTCAAGCAAAACAAATATCCATTGGATATGGCATAAATAAATACATGTGTGTGTATTTATTTACATATTTATATATGTCTGAAAGAGGGAAATATGAAATCAGGGTGCAGAATGGGGTGTGAATATGTGAGTAGGGAAGGGAGAAAGAGGGGGGGAAAAAGGGAGAGGGGGAAAGAGAAAGTGAAAGTATGTCTCATCATTGGTCTTCTAGAATCTCGACTGGTCATTATAATGATCAGAGTTCCTAAGTCTTGTATTGTATTAATTGCTGCCCTGGTTCGGTTCACTTCATTCCACAAAATTTCCTACAAGTCTTCCCAGTTTTCTCTGAAACCATTCCCTTCATTATTTTTTATGGCACAATACTATTCTATTATATTTACATATCATAAGTTATTCAGCCATTCACTAGTTGATGGAAACCTCTCCTGTATTCTCATTCTTCATAACCTCAAAAAAGTGATGTAAATATTTTTGTGCATTCTTAATTAGAGGTTTTTGTTTAGCACTAATCTCTCATTTAATCTGCCCTTCCTCTAATTTCCCCTTATCCCTTCCCCAGTTTCCTTCTTCCTTTTGTTTCTATTTTCCTGTTGAGTGACATATTATTCCTGTGTCCAACTTTGCATAAATGGGTATGTTTGTATTTTGACCAGTTTGGTTTAAAGTGATAATCAAATTTAGGTATTCTCTCCACCTCCTCCTTGTTATTCTCAGTTTTGAGATAATTTTTCTTGCCTTTCTCCACTTAGTATAATCTTCTTCCCCTCTTTTTCTACTTTTTTTTCAAGTTCATCACTCATAAGGGGCAGATAGGTGGCGCAGTGGATAGAGCACCAGCCCTGAATTCAGGAGGATCCGAGTTCAAATGTGGTCTCAGGCACTTAACACTTCCTCGCTGTGTGACCCTGGGCAAGTCATTTAACCCCAGCCTCAGGGGAGGAAAAAAAATTCATCACTCATAAACTGGCCTTCTATTTAAACTTCTTCTCTGATCCCTGGTGATAATAGGAAATTTTCATTTGGGATCATTTTTGAGGAGATGAATGATGAATTCTTTCTATGTCCAAGTTGCCCTCTTATTCTAAGAGTTCTGGGCCATTTTCTTTTAAGCTTTCTTGAAATAGAATGTCTAGTCTCTTAAAAGGTCATGGTATTTTTTGTTTTGTTTTTGCTTTGAAATACTTTTCCCTTTTTTCTGAGTGTTTTCAGTTTTTGACTTTGTTTTAATATTTTTTATTGATAAGTGGAGTAGTTCGCTTCTTCTTGGTCCATTCTGACTTTCAAGGAGTATATTGTCTGGGCAAAATTTGGTGTTTCTTATGGAAAGCTGTTATTCCCTTTGTAATTCTTTTTTTAATGTTCTTTTTTATATTCTATCACTTTAATTTCATTTACAACTGTTCTTTCATCTTTTCCAAAAATTATGGTTGAGTTTGTGCCAAAACTATGTTTTTCTTTGAAGCCTATTTTGGAGTGTTCTCTTCTTCTGGATTTGAATCTTGAGTATCTTTGTCACTAGCTTTTCATAGTGGGATTATCTTTGCTTTTTCATTCTTCCAGCCTATTTCCTGACTTGAAACAGTGTTAGGGTCAAGCTCTATATTTTTGTCCTGCTGGTTGCTTTCTTGGGTTATTGAATATTGCATTGTTCCAGGACCTCAGGGACAAACCACTCTTTTTTTTTTTTTTTTTTTTTTTGCTCTGTTTGCTCTGTGGCAGTCTGCCTGCTTTCCTCCTGGTCTGAGCTTTGTAAGCTTCTGATTCCGTTTTAGCTCTGAGGAACAATGGACTGCTACTGGACTATCAGTCATCAGGGAAGCTTTGCTAGTACTGAGTGATGCTGCTTTAGGCTTCCCTTTGGTCTATGGTTTCTGCCCTGTTATTTCTCTGCAGGCTTCAGGCTGCGCTCTTCTCTGTTCCTGGGGGTCTAAGACATCTTAGCCTATTCCCCAAGGCCTAGTTCTGCTCCTTGCCACACTTCAACACAAGTCCCCTCCCTTCCCTACTCTGGATCTCTGGTGACAGAGATATCAGTTGGTACAACTGTTCTTGTGCCCTGCACAAGGTCCCTGGGCCTATGATGAATCTGGCATCTCTTCTTGCCCTAGTGCTCCACTTCTCCCCAAGTAGAGTGCTTGCTTCTGCTAAGTCCCTTCCCTAATGTCCACAGGCCTCTGTCTCCCCTTGCAGCAGGATTCAATCTGCTGTGTTTTCTAGATCTGAATGGAGGAGTTGTGAGAGTGTGTCTGTGGCCACTTGCTGTACTTCTGGTTCTCCACCATCTTGGTTCTCTATACTCTATTATCCTTTTAATTGATCTGTGATCCTCAGATCTCAGTGCTTGTCACAGAGCTGACCCAAGAGAGTTGGTTAATAAAGTTCATTGACTTTACTTGACTTTTCCCACTCCAGTTCATTCTCTTTAGAATTGTTGATTTTCCTAAAGTATGACCATCTTCCCCCTTCCCTTCCCCCCCACCCAATGACCTTCTCTTACTTTCAGGTTCAAAATAAAGTCCTTCATTTAGCATTTAAAGGCTTTTTACCACCTGGCTCCTTCCTACCTTTCCCATCTTAGCTGCATGCAACTTTTCCTCACCTCTGCCTCCTACTATCCTGACTTCCTTCAAGACTCAGCACAGATCCCACCAGGATCCTGGTGCCTCTCCTGTCAGCTTACCCTAGCATCCCTCCTTTTTCTGTATCTTATTCTTATTCACTTGTTTTTCAGTTGTGTCTGACTCTTCACGACTTTATTTGGGCTTTTCTTGGCAAAGATACAAGGGTGGTTTGCCATTTCCTTCTTCAACTCATTTTACAGATGAGGGAATGGAGACAAACAGGGTTAAGTGACTTATCCAAGGGTCATCCAGCTAGGAAGTATCTGAGGCCAGATTTGAACTCAGGAAGGTGAATCCTCCCAACTGCAGGCTCGGTGCTCTTCTTGTTATGCCACTTAACTGCCCCTTTATGTTTCTTTTTATGTTCTGATTTATTTGCAGGTTGCTTTCCCCATTAGAATGGACCCTCCTGGAGATCTGGGACAATATTTTTGCCTTCCTCTTTTCCCCAGGGTCTAGCACAGTTTGTGACCCCATAGTAAGCCCTTAAAAGGTATTTGTTGATCGATCAATGGCGGCTATCTTTTCTAAGCATTAAGTTTCTGTGGCTAAGCTGTAGATCGGCAGTCTTGGGGGACCAGTGTGATGCTGGCATGCTGTAAGCTGTGCTATAGCCTCCTAGCAGGGACTTTTCCCAAGGCATCATCTTTTATTAGCTAGACTTCTGGGTAGAAGAATTGTGGTAGTGCCAAGGCGAGACTAATAACCTTTTAGATCATGTATATTGCTACACCCAGCTGATGAAATTTCTCAACCTCCTTTTATGGCTGGAAAATTTTCTCCCATGTTCCACATATGTGAAAAGCCCATTTTATAGTTTAGATGTCCCTGAGGGCAAGAGAAAAATCTCCTTTTGCATTGGCTAATGTGATACTAGAAAATCGTTGCTTTCCCAAGGCACTGGAAAAATTAAAATTTTAGTAATTGTCATAGGGTCTTGACAGCTAGATAGCAATTTTATCCAAGTGAAATGGGCTTTGATCAGCTTTAGTTTTTCCTCTTTTCCTCCCCCTCCTTGTCCTTTTTTTCTCCAGCTGAGGGATGATTTTTCCTCCTCACAGAATGTGAGAGCTAGAAAAGACCTCCTCCTCCTCCTCCCCTCTCCTTACTATATCCCCTGATTCTTCTTAGATAGAATTGTCTTCTCTATTCATCTGTTCAAACCTCCAGAGGAGAGATGTTATATATTTCCTTGGTGATGTGTCTCAGTGTCTCATACACTTTGAGTTGCAAAGTTTTGCATATCTGCATTACTCTTTGAGCAGAAAAACAGTCCGCCACAACTAATTGTGCTTCTCAACTTGCAGGTTGTAATTGCTACCAACATTGCTGAGACATCTCTGACTATTGATGGGATCTACTACGTGGTGGACCCCGGGTTTGTGAAGCAGAAAGTGTACAACTCCAAGACTGGAATCGATCAGCTGGTGGTGACTCCCATCTCTCAGGTACATAGGCTCAGCCCTTTTTAAGAGTAGAGGTCAGCTCTCAGATGGGACTCACCAACAGATTTCCTAAAAGATTTGGTTGCTTTTCTTAAAAAGTTTTTGCATGTTTTGCTTTTGGGCTTTACAGTGTTTTTAAGGATAAATTTTCTAAGTGATGACATACCTTTTAAACTGGATGAGGGGATTATTTTGGGGATATGCTTGTGCATTTTAAATCTATAGAGTGATATTTTTCAGTTTCTAAAATTGTAGCTCCTTTTCAGAACTGCTGATAAGGACTCCACCATACTCTAGCCTAGCTTAACTAGGTGGAAGAGCACATGAAAAAAAATACATAGATACAAATGACCAAGACACTAATAATTTTTGGCAGATTTGTTTTCCCGGTAATAGAAACATTCTACTAATCAAATTTTAACAGCAAAGGACCATAGTAGAGAAGCAAATTGAAAAATTGTTTGTTGCTGTTAACCATTTCTTGTTTCAGTGAGAAACTTGGAGCCTCTTAGACTGTCAGGGCCTCTCAGCAGGAGTAATTTAAAGAATCCCCCTCATCCAGTCAGCTGGATGTCATTCTAAGGTGCTGCTGATTAGGGTGTTTTTTCTGGATCATATGGGCTGGGTGCAAGCTGAAAGCACTTACCATGTCCTAGTCAGTCTTCCCTCCAGGGATTGCCTTTTTGTTTGCAGCTGCAGCAGATGTTTGCACAGCCTAGCACTTCTGTAGTTCTGCTGCTAGGGCTTAGAGGCTGCTCTGTCAGGGCAATTCTCCTGCTTTAGTCTTTGCCAGGCTTCTGTGCCCATAGCTGTGCTGCAATTGAAGTCAGTAATTGCTTCACTGTGTATCATTCTTCAGCTGCTGTTTAAGTATTCTGCCATAAAGAGGATGAGAGTTAGGACTTTCCTGGTCTTAGAAATGATTTGAATGGAAGTGGAATAAACCAGACCCCATTTATGATTTTGCTAGTTGTTGCCTGCTCATCATGCTTTTCTTCCACCTCAGTAGCTGTTAAACAGGTGTGCTATTTCTTTATGTTCACCTTTCTAGGCACAGGCAAAGCAGAGAGCAGGGAGAGCGGGGAGAACAGGGCCTGGAAAGTGTTACAGGCTCTACACGGAACGTGCCTACCGAGATGAAATGTTAACCACCAACGTGCCTGAGATCCAGAGAACTAATTTAGCCAGCACGGTGCTCTCTCTCAAGGTAGCTATCATGTCCCGTTGCATGGAGTGATGTTGTCATTCAGTCATTCACTTGTATCCAACTCTTCATGACTCTGTGGACCACGCTGTGTCTGGGGTTTTCTTGGCTAAAATTCTGGAGTAATTTGCTATTTCTTTCTTCAGTGGATTAAGGCAAAGTTCAGTCACCTGGCTAGTATGTGTGTGAGGCTGAATTTTAACTGAGATCCCTCCAAACCCTGTCCTGACACTGTCCACTGAGCTATATAACTGCCTCCAGACATGAGTGTCAGCACAACCCATTTATGAAGCTTTTAGTAAATTAAGCTCATTTTTATGAATCTCCTTTAATACTTAAGTAACATCAAAACCCAGTTATTTTGAGTCAAATGAAAATGGCTGAAATCAGGGTTTGCATTGTAGCTGAGCCAATGTCTTCTCCAGCCCCTGTCTTTGATCATTTGAGTTTTTAGCATTTCAGTTAATATCTTTAAAAAAATTTGAAAAATGTCATTAGTATCAAACCAAGGTCCTATGACAGTACAGTTTATTAAAGTCTTAGTTTTCAAGCCCTTTCTCCACTGTTTTGAAAAGTCAAAATAAGGACACACACACACTCACACACACACAATTAAAACTAAGCTATAAGATCAGAATACAGACTGGTCCTTTGGGAGCTTAGTTTTCATTCTGAATAATTTCTCTTCCTTTCCTAGTCCTCAGTGGAGAGCTTCATTCGCTCTTGGCAGTGGCAGCTGCATGAGTAATTTCCCAGATGATGGCATTGTCCCCACGACAGTTGATGTTACTCTGGAGCCTCTCATTTTATTGGTGCAGAGTGTTCCACCAAAATTTATTATTTATCCTCTATGAGAGAGGGGAGGACAGAGCTTCAGGAAAAAAAATCTGCCATCCTCTCTGCTTTCCTAGCAAAGGGGTTGGGATGAGCAAAATGACTTTCATTCAGTAAGACAAGTACAGTGAACATAAGTCTTAGGACCGTTAGGGAATAGAAAAAGAAATAGAAAACATTGCATCTATCCTTGAGATTGTTAAACGCCAACTAGAGAAATTAAATAAGACAGCCCACCATCTATTCTGGGGCATGAGTTTTGAATTTCTATGAAATATTGCCCTTTGCTGAAACCTGATTAGGATTTCTGGAAGGTAAAATGATGATGTGTTTTTTTCTTCTAAACTCCAGGGGCCCATCCTTTGGCCTGTTGGCTACTGTTAATTTCTTTGGTCACCTTCCTGTTTTGCACTTGAGGAACCAAAGGAAGTATCTGAAAATCTCTGCTGGGCCCCTGGAAATAGCTCTTTGGGATGGCTCTTAAATGGGGTGATGGTGTTTCTATCCCTTCTGATCCAGGCTATGGGCATCAATGACTTGCTTTCCTTTGACTTCATGGATGCTCCTCCAATGGAAACTCTGATTACAGCCATGGAGCAGCTGTATACGTTGGGAGCCCTGGACGACGAGGGCCTGCTCACCCGTCTGGGCCGCAGGGTAAGTCAAGGCCCGGCCTCACAGCCCCCGTTCCTCATCCCTCTTTCCCGGTCAGAGAGCACGTGGGGGTCCCTGGGTGGGCACGGGTTCATTCTCAGCCTGTCCATTTCACTTGGTCACCAGATATGAGCCAGGAGTCCTGCTTTATTTCTAAAAGAAGCGCATCTTTTCCCTAGGCTAATACAGTCTGGTCCAAATTGATTTCCCCCAGTGTGAGTTTTATGGGCCCAAAGCTTAGACTTGGTGAATTGCCACCTGCCTCCTGACAGCTGTTAGTTCTTCCTTCCTTACAGATGGGGAGAAGGGTCGGGGAGGCTGTTCCCAGAGTGGGTCCTCCCTGCCTACCCACCAGGGAGACCTTCCAGAGAAGAGTTGAGTAGTGTCTTTTTCTCCCTCTAGATGGCGGAATTTCCCTTGGAGCCAATGTTGTGCAAAATGCTGATCATGTCTGTACATCTGGGTTGCAGTGAGGAGATGCTCACCATTGTGTCCATGCTGTCAGTGCAGAACGTCTTCTACAGGCCCAAGGTGGGTGGCGAAGGCCTGCATTCTTAGTGTGTCCCTTGTGGCAGGCACACTGAACTGGCTTTGGGGGGAGCCTTTTTTGGAGGAGGCCTGGGAAATGGCATTTTGGATCTGGGGTTGAGTAGGAATGAGTACCTGTGGTAAAAAAAGAGAATAATCTTGTGCTCTATTGATTGGCAGGACAAGCAAGCCCTTGCAGATCAGAAGAAAGCCAAATTCCACCAAACTGAAGGTGACCACCTCACTCTCTTGGCCGTGTATAATTCTTGGAAGAACAACAAATTCTCCAACCCCTGGTGTTATGAGAATTTCATACAGGCGCGCTCCTTGCGCAGAGCCCAGGACATCCGTAAACAGATGTTGGGCATCATGGACAGGTGAGTCTAAAATCTGTCTTTTCCTCCTCATTCTCACTGAGCAAGACCCAGAATCATTTATTGCAGAATCTTTTGGCGTGACCTGTCACGCTTCTGTTCTTTTACCTTTTTTATATCTTTATTGTCCTTCTAGTCCCTTTACATACAGCTGCCAACCTTCTCCCACAAAAACCCAATAAACGAACAAAAAAAAACCAATTGGCCTCCACCAAGAAAAAAAACATCTCTTGATCTACTCCATTTTTTTAAAATGCCTATTCTTTTGTTACAAATGAGTATGGTTATGCAGATTTTTGATTTTAAAAATTCCACAAAGAAGGGCAGATTCTTTGTGATTACAAATAATAACTAACACATAATTTTATAAACCTAATGGAAGAAATTGGCCTTAAATCAGGACCTTAAAAGTAAAAATTCCTATTTTGGAAAAGTACCTGAGTGATTTGGATTTATGCTTTGCCCAGTCTATAAAGCAATTGTTCCTCTTTGTTATTTAGTGGTGGAAGTGTAGGGATTTCCTGATGGAGTAGGGAGAGGAGTGATATTGAATGTGTGGGTATGGGTGTCTGACCAATTTCTGACAACAGACTGGTCCCATATCTTTCTTCTATTTCCCTTTATTCTTCTATGTAGACATAAGCTGGATGTGGTGTCCTGTGGCAAGGCAACAGTCCGTGTACAGAAAGCCATTTGCAGTGGTTTCTTCCGAAATGCAGCCAAGAAAGACCCACAGGAAGGCTACCGAACTTTGATTGATCAGCAGGTGGTCTACATCCATCCCTCCAGTGCACTCTTCAACAGGCAGCCAGAATGGTAGGCCAGCAGTACATAATGTAGAGCACTCGTAATTGGTGGAGGTATCCCACCTGTACATTTTTTGTGTATAAAAAGACAAAGCTCTATAGATGTGCTACCTTCCAGGGGAAGTCTTGATTTCTTTTTATTCATAGGTGATCCCTGTGAGATCCCTGTATTCATGTGAGCTCCCTGCACCATATGGATAAATTTTCACAGCTAAAATATGTATATCTGTGTTCTTTTCCAGCACTTCTTCTAGTACTAATATTTCTAAGAGGATCAGAAATACTAGTTTGACCTCTACAGGTCTCATAGGGAAATCATATTTTCTTCCAGTTCTTATTAGCCTAAGTGATTTCTCTGAGGCTGTGTATCTTTGGGTATATTCACACTAGGATAATTGTTGCAATTCACCTTTGGTGTGAGCCTAATTTGCAGGACAGATAAAATTATTTGGTTCATTAAAAAATTTCACTAGGTTTCTTAAAACTTTTTCCATTTGTGATCTCTTTTTTGCCTGAGAAATTTTTATGTGATCTCAGGTATACAGGTAAATAAAATAAGTTTGCAAATCAAGCATTTACTGATAATAAATCATAATTTTGCAACACATTAAGTTATAAGACCATACATAGGGTCGAGACCCATAATGTAAGAAGCGGAGGTCTTGTTGTACAGTGGTACATTAATGGTAAGCAGAGCTTAGTGGAATAAAAAAACAAGATAGAAACTAGAGGGTGAACAGGTGTGGTTTCATAGGTTTTGTTGTAGACCAGGGTCACATAATATTGTAGTTTTAAGTCTTGTGTTCATCTGTCCACAGGGTGGTATACCATGAGCTGGTGCTGACCACCAAGGAGTACATGCGGGAGGTCACCACCATTGACCCCCGGTGGCTGGTGGAGTTTGCTCCAGCCTTTTTCAAGGTCTCAGACCCCACAAAGCTCAGCAAACAGAAGAAGCAGCAGCGGCTTGAGCCCCTGTACAACCGGTATGAGGAGCCAAATGCTTGGAGAATCTCCCGTGCTTTCCGGCGGCGGTGACAAGGGAGCCATTGACTGTGGCACAAAGTATTCCGTTTTGAGTTCTCGCTAGAGGACTGAGGCCCAGGACTCCAGTGACTTTTATTTAAAACCCCCTATCAGGAGCACAGCTATCCTTGTGTTGAGAGGCCCCAAAGCCAAAGCAGGACATCCTGACCTGCACTCTCATTTCTTTTCTTGTGATGAAAGCCTCAGAAGACAGGAACCTCACCCTGGCCATGAGATACATGCTGCCCCCTTGGCTGGGCCGAACAAATTGTTACATTTCCAAACAGCCTGTGCTACAAGATCCTCAGGTCAGAGGACCCTGATAAGCCGCCCATCAACCCAGTGCTTTTTGAGAACTTGGAGCCCTTTGGTGGCACTGCCCTAGCTTTCCATCTACCTTCCAACCTGTTTCTTCCAGCTTAACTCTTTGGAAATATGTATTTGTTTATTTTTAAATACATTTGTATATATTTTTTTCCCCTGCAGTTGTTTCTTTTAGCTAAAATGTTAGTATATTGGCCAGTCTTGAGGAGAGGGGGATTTAGGATGTGCAACTGGGAGCACATGGTAGAGAATCTCTTCATTCCCCCCTCCCCCCCGCCAAACTCCCCTTTCCCAGAATCAAAGCCCTTTGCGCCTGGGCTGGACTTGGGCAGAACACACATGTCAGCCTGGGAGTCTTGTCTTTCAGCGCCGTTTCTAGCATAGTTAAGAACTATAGGTCACTCAGTGATTAACCACATCCATTTCACAGAACTCTCTAGTCTAGGGGTCTGAGTGGTTACAGATGTTGGATATGGAGGGATTTTCCTCCTATACAATGTGTAATGTGTCTTATTTCCTCTTCAAAAATGCTAGGTGACATCACAACTTTTTATTTTATTTAATTTCCACTCCCATCACTCCCTTCCACAAAACAGGCCTAATATTCCCCCAGGAACTCTTGTGAATTTTAACAAAGAAGCTTTCTATGGCAAAACACACATGGCCACACAAACACCTTCTTGGAGATGGTTTATGGAAGCTTAACAGCTGCACTCTAGCTGCTCCCTTTTCCTAGGGCTTTGTGTGGCCATGCCTCATCTGGGCTCTCTCTTTTTGTGACCCCAGAAGGGCAGATGCTGCCCTGTTTGTAGTGGACAGCACTTATATGAGACACAGTGTGCTCAAGAGCTTCTGGGAAACAGAAAGGGCTTCCTAGAAGTGGTCTTATGTGAGGAAATCACCAGGGCCCACAATGTGTTCTGGGATGTTTCAGATGTGGAGTCTGTCTCCCGGTGTCTGAGCTATCACTGATCTTTAACTGATTCTAAATTCTCTCCATTGGACTTCAAGTGGTCATTAGGCCTTGTTCTCTGAAAGAAAAACATCTCTCCCCTTGCTGCTGTCTTGTTTATTGGTTGGGCCTCTATCACTGGCTTTGCTTTCCTTTCCCTCCAGTTAGGGAGGGAAGATCAGGTTTAAATGTGGTATAGAGAAGGGAGTCAGAGGTCTGAGAACCAACTTTACACTTTGTGCATCCTGGGCAGACTTATGACAACCTCATTGGAATTTAGTTTTCTTTTCTATTAAATGAAAAAATTAGGCTTAATCACCAAAGTCTTTTCCGATTCAAAACCTTTCAGTCTTCTATGCTGCTAACTTGTGAAAGAGTAGCAGTTAGAACCAGGCAATATGACCTTGTTAGTGTCCATATCTGTGCCTTCCTTCTTGCTTTTTCTTTGTTTGCCCCTAAATTGATCTGAGCCCTTTTTGAGCAAATCTGAGAATCCAAGCCACCTGCTGGGGAGCAGAGTCCCCATTTAGGAATTGCTTAGTTCTGAGGTGGCAGGAATTACTTAGGGAGCTGAGGAGGTTCCCCCTGTCCCCTCACTAGGTATACCTTTTCATTTTCTGTGCGGGGAGGTTAAATGTTTGAATTTGAAGGGTCCTGGGAAGTTGGGGCCCTGAATGTCTAGCAGAGAAAATCAGCTTGAAAGTCTTAGGAACTGAGACTGTATGTTTGGTAAAGCTTGTAGAGTGAGGCTAAGTGGGGCCTGGGGATAAGGGAGACTGGGCAGAAAGCAGCACAGCTCAGCAGTATGACAGAGGAACTCAGGTGTTCCCAGAGAAAGCTGAAAGTGTATTCCTCCATTGTTTATCCCGTGGTCACTGAGCACAGCTTACTCTTGCCCTGTCCAGTGCCAGCCTGCCAGAGGGGACAATAGGTGACTTTGAGGTTTCGTTGGTGGGAGGGGACTGCTCGGTGGGCCACCTATCAAGCCCAAGACAGCTGAAGTGGTTTGGGTGGCCATGTAGAATGCCTCCTGGCCTCCGGCTCTGTGTGTGTTCTAGTGACCTCCTCTTGGAGAGCTTGGGTGAGACACAACCTCGTGGCCTCCTCATCCCTCGCCCACGCCAGGGGCCCTGCCGAGTCTACAAGCCCTCCTGACCTTCCTCCAGGAAAGATCAACACGGATTGTGGAGCTGGGGCCGTGTAGATTCCTTCCCTGGAGCCGCTTCCCCACCCTATCCATTTCAGGCAATGATGTTCCCAGGAATGGACTGTGGCTCTTGCACAATGGGGTGCTTGTTGCCCTTCCCTTAGTTCATTTTCCCCCTGACTTTGGGTGATGGCTAGGGAGAGGATATGGATCTCATGCTGTGATCTGGAATCTTCCTGGTTATGAAAGTCTATTATTCTCCATGGCTCAGCAGGTAGCCAGGCTTGGGAGTTTCCTGCTCCTTTCATCTGATTTGTGATGTGTATGCACATGCGCCTGCATATGCATGTGTATATTGGAACTCTGTGGGGTGTATACTGGGCTGAGGAATCCTGGCCTCTCATTCAACTCATTGTAACCTTGCTCTGACCACCTTCACTGTACCTGAGATGATCATTTCCTCCCAGTGGACTTTCATTTATTTGGTCAAGCTTCTCAAAATTTAAGCATTAGAGCAATTGAAGAGCTGTGAACAATGGCTAATCGTGCAATTAGCTTTTCAAGGGGCATCAATCGGCAATTTAATTCAGTCTATGGATTTTTTTTCCTTCTTTTTCTATCTGCCTCTTCCTGTTTATTTTTCCTTTCCCATTTTCTCCCTCCCCTCAATGTAGTCTCTGGCCAGAATGTGACATTGATGTATCTATTAAATGAAGTCTTATGTTCCTTGTTTGAAATTTTTAAAAAAGCAAATCCCTCAGAGATATAAAATGAAACAGGTTTTTGACCTGAATTTGGCTCATAATCTTACTTCTTCCCTTCCCCTGTGCCAGGTTACCGAATCACTTGGGATCTAGTTAACCAGCTTGTGTGTCAGCCTGTGTTTCTTAGTTCCTTCTTTGCTTCACGGGGTTGTAGTGGCTTGAAAATCTATCTGGAGAGCATCTGTTTTTGCTTTCCCCTTTCTCCACCTTCCCAAACTGGATCTAGTCAAAATGGAGGGGAGGGGGAGGAAGAAGTTTCAGTTTTATCTGAGTTCTTCCTCCTAGTCCTATCCTGTCCTCCCACCATCACACCCACCCATAGCAACATCACCTGTTTCAGCTACACACAGCTCAGGTATCCTATTCATCACCTTCCCTGCAGTCTCCCTCCTACCCATACAAATTCAGCTCCGGGAATCAGATTTCTTCCAAATTTGGAAGAGGAGAAAATTCTTTTCTCCTAATTCCTCCTCCCTGGTTGTCTTACCCTCACTGGCCTAGCTCCTAGGGCATACTTTGGCTTTCCCCCTCACATCCTGCTGCCCCCTCCCTCTTCCATCCCCAGCAACAATGCAACAATGACCCTCAGCCTGCCTAGGAGTGATGGGAGGAAGCCCTGCCTGGCTCTCTACTCAGGGAGGAGCCACCAGCAAGAGCTAGGGATAAGTTACTAGGGTACCTATGCATTGCGGGAGTGGACAAGAATTAAAAGAGAAGGAAATAAGGTCAATTAAAAAAAGTTAGAAAACTAGAGTTCTCTGGAAGAAAATTCTTGGGAGTCCCTTGATTTTGAGTCTATAACTAGATTGTTCTATATATTTCTCTGATCTTCATCCCCAGCCACCCTCCTATCCATGCCCTGGGAGAATAGCACTGAACCTGGCAACATTAAGGACACAGAGACTGAGAGCCTGGCAGGGGCCTTTATTGAGATCTGGAGAGAAGAGGGGGCATGGATGGGGGGAAAGGCTAATATGCTCTCCTTTGAGGAAGATCCCTCTCCGGCCCATCCTGAAGCTTCCCAGTCTGAGGCAAACCTCTTGTTTTCATGAAGAATTGGGGCAGAAACCCCTCCCTCAGGGAACACAGTGGAGAGTGTTTGCCATCAGTCACCTGCAGGGAAAGGAAGCTAGCCAAGGTATCAGGCCAATCACTTTCTTAGTTCAAAAAGCGTTTTATTGACCCAAGGGGACCCAGTTGTAACCAGGAGGCTGGGGTGGAGGTGGGGATCCTGGGATTTGGTAATTGAAGAAGGGGGCATATCTAGGCCTGCTTCTCTTCGTGGGAACTGATGGGAGCTTTCTGAACCTCAAAGATCCACCAGGCTTGGAGGCAATACCGAGAGTCAGTCCTCTTCCCCTGACCTACCTGGCAGGGGCAAACCTTCCCTGCTCTCTGTACTGGGGGAAAAGACAGGGTGAACCATTTAGGAGGAAGGGAGAGACCCTGAGTGGAGTCCTCTGGGCAAAGCCTTCTACTTATGGACAAGTTCTTTTCCCACCCCATCCAGCCATTTGGTTGAGCACCATGGGTAGGGTCCATTTTAGTTGGGGAAGGGAAAAGGGATGACCAGGGCTAGGGAACTGCCCCCCAAAGTTTCCTGGAGTGTCAGAGAAGGGAGTAAGGGCTCCTGCCAATACCAAATGTATCCATATGTACAAAGAGGATGTCATAGCGTTCCCTGCCCCCACCTGGGGGGTTTGTGGGTTCTTGGCGAGCTGTCAGAGGCTAGTAGGAGTAACCGCCCTTAGGCCCATAGGGCTGCACAGAACCCCCAAGCTCCGGAAGGTACGCAGGGCTGTCATCCAGGTGAGACAAAGGAACGGTGTCCTCTTCGCTGACTGGCCGGTCGAATTCAGACTTGAGAGTCGGGCGCTGATTGTCGGGGAAGGCCAGAGAGAAGAGGGCCTCCGGCTCACACACAAACTTGTACACGTAGCGCTCTCCGGCCACCTGGGGATAGAATGAGAGCTTGGGGAGACCAAGGTCGGGGATGGCTGGGCAGCAGCAGGGATGCCTGGAAGTCTCCATCTCTGCCCCTGCAGCATCCCCACTCAGTAAGTGCTCCATGGCCCACCCTGCATTTCCTAAAAGGCACTATGAGATCCCGCAGGATGTGACCAAGGGTTCCAAGAGAAAATACAGGCACATGAGCTAGACCTGAAGGCCAGGCCATTCCAGCACTCTCCTTTTTATAAATGAGAAGAAAACCTGATGGGATAGGAAGGTACAGGAAGGGACTTGCCCGTAAAGGTTGCATTTGAATCCAGGCTCTCTGACAGCAGAACTAGGGCCCACCCCAGTCAGAGTCTTCCCTTTCTATGCTGTTCATGCTATCAGGAGTTACCCTTTTAGAATATTAGCTCTTTTTTAGACTTATCTTTTTATTTGTATTTATATGATTTATACTTATTTTAATTTTGGGGGGAAAAGCTTTTTATTTCAAAACACATGCATGGATAACATTGACCCTTGCATAGCCTTGTGTTCCAAATTTTCCCCTCCCTCCCCCTACTCCCTCTCCTAGATGGCAAGCAACAGGATGTTAACTTTTGAAATTTTCTATGCATCAAAATTGCTTTTTAGGTAATTGCACCCAGGGAGAGGCAAGGTTAATGTAATCACCTTTAGTCCCCCTTTCCCATTCTCTCTCAATCTGCACTACCCCAGTCTCGTTCCCATCCTTTCCATCAATATATTTAAAGCCCAAATTTCCTGTGGCAAAAACAGCTTGGGAAACCTTGATCTAACCTCTGAGCCTTTTAGCCTTGACCAGTGCAGCTGTTGGGAACAGGTGGAAGAATAGGTTGCCAGATAAACTTTTAACCCCACATTCTGCCCTGCTCTGTCCTCCCGCCTCCCCCACCCACTACCAACTATTTCCTTGGGAGGGGATGTTAAGGATGTACCCCCCTCTCCCTCACACAGCTTCCTTCCTCTCCTAAGCTTTAGAGTCCATTCCATCTTCTCCCACAGGGCACCCACCCCCTCCCACCACTTGCCACCTCCATCTTAGCCCTTTGGCGAACCCAACCTTCTGCATGATCCCTTTCTCGTAATAGTAGCGCAGCGAACGGCTCAACTTGTCATAATTCATGGCCGGCCGATTCTTCTGAATGCCCCAGAGCCGGGCGACCTGGGAGAGATGGGCAAATAAGTCTGAGGCTCGGGGGGCAGGGCGGGTCAGGAGGCAGGAAGGAAGGGAGAAGAGGAGGAGGAGAGCTAGGAAAAATGCCTAGTCTTCATTCATCCAACATGGTCAGACACCCCTCCCCCAACCTCACCCTCACCCAAGAGCCACGTCCCTGATAAAAGGTGGATGTCGAAGGAATCCGCTTCCAGCCCTCTTGGTTAGTGGGGGAAGGGAAGACCCTCACCTCTTCTGGTTCAATGAGCTTGAACTCCATCCCTCGGCCTGTCCAGGCAATGAAGTGGGCGTTAGTCGGGTCGTCCAACAGGGCCACCAAGAACTGCCAGAGCTGGAGGGAGCCTCGGCGCTGGTAGGGGGGCCCTTCTCGGAAGGCCCCAAGGCCCTCCTGTTTGATGTCTCCTGTGAAAAACGGGGAGGGAGATGATCGGAGTCCTTCCTGGGTGCCGAATGGAAAAAGAGACTCCCGGCCTCCCTGCGCTGGACAGAGGAGGCTCAGACAGGAGTCCGGAGTGGGGAGACCTTCCTCTCTTCCCCGCCCCCACCCAGCCCCCCCCTCTGACCTTCAAACTTCTCTGGGACCACACAGACATCCTCCGGGAAAGGCCGAAGAGGCTTCTCAAAACCATAACCTGGGGGCAGCGGGGAGAGAGAAAGGAGGACGCGTCTTAGAGATTTGGGGCTCAGACCCCGCCAACCCAGTTACAGAAGGGAAGCACTGAGACAAAGGAGAGAAAAGTGGGAACAAGTCTGTGCTTCAGCCCTCTCGTCCGTGAGGGGGAGCAGACGGGCCTGAATTCAAAGCCAGCCTGAGACCCTTAAGAGCCCCCTCCTGGGCAAGCCATTCCAACCGGGTCCTCGCCTTTGTAACATAGCAGCTCCCTTCCCAGGGTGGCCCAGAGGAGCAAACAACTGTAAAGGGCTTAAAGCGGGGCCTGCCACGCAGTGCAATGTTAGCTATTACGAGGGAGGGAGGGATGGCCCTGAGGTGTGTGTCTGTCTGTTTTCCCCTGCTCTAACTCTGTGATTCTATAAATGTTTGCGAGGTACTGGGGGGGGGGGGGGGGGGGAGGGAGACGCAGACAGAGATAGAGGGACATACAGATAGAAACAGATTGAGAGAAAAGAAAGGGAGGAGGGAGGAGACAGACTGAAACATACATAGAGACAGAGAAGAAGGAAAAGGAGGAGGAGGAGGCACAGACAGACCAGTGACAGATAGAAATTCCATTCCACCACGAGAACCCCTCGGGCTGAGACATTACTGTGCCTCGGGAGCCCAGAGAACTTTAGTTCCGGGTCTGAAGTTGCTGCCTCAAATACTCTAATAAAGGTCACAAAAACAACAGGCGCTTAGAGCTCAAGTGCTCCAGGCGCAGCTCACAGGAGGCGGCTCGCATTGTCCCCACTTCACAGATGAGAACCTTGAGGCCCAGGGCCAGGAGCCTGGCTGGGGGCCCAGCTGGGAAGTGCGTGAGCCGGTTTCGGCCGCTGGTCTCCAGCCCCTGGGCCCTGCGCTATAATGAGGGGGCAGTAGCCAGAGGGCCCGTGTGTGCCTCGGATCTGTTGCCCTCCTGGCGCCGGTAAGATGGGGCCCGGAGTCAGGGTGGGGGTGCAGCTGCCTTACCCACGGCTCCATCACCGGGGGAGGGGCCAGGGAAACCGTCCTGCGTGTAGGTACATGGACTGACACCCAGGAACATCTGTGGGGGCGGGAAGAAAAGCTTTCCGTCACGCGAGCGGGGGGGGGGGGGGGGGGGGTATGAGGGGGGAGGCGCAGCCCCTCACGCGCAGGCGCTGAGCGCCCTGCCCAGGCCTCCCCCATGCCCTCTCCGCCTCCCGGGGCCGTCAGTTATCCGGGCGCCCGATTTCTTTTGGGCCTCCTGAGCGCCCGGGCCGTGAGGGGGCAGCTGCAGCCCGGAGAGAGGCAGGGCTGCTGAGTCGGGTTTTCCCTCTTTTGAAAGGAGGCCAGGATAATTCCAAGCCCGGAGGAAGCCTCTGGGAGCGGCTATTTCCTGTTTATACGGGGGAGGGAGGGACGGGAGCGCGTGAATGGAGAGCAGCAGCTCCCAGAGAAAAAGATTCGGTGTCTTCTGGCGGCGGGGGGTGGGGGCGTCCCCGAGAAGGGCAGATGTCGGGTGGATTAAGTTCCAGATGGACTCCTTCCCCGTTCTGGGAGGGAGCTTGGGTCTCTCCGGTTCGGAAGACAACAGCCCAGAACCCCGATGCTACTGGGCCAGCCCCCCGGCATTTACAGCCCACAGGGCGAGGGCGGGGGGGTGGGGCAGGCTCGCCCCTCCCTTCCCGGGCAGTAGGCTCCCCCGCCCAGAGGGGATTGGATGGAAGACAGTTCTGGGACGATTCCTCCCCCAGTTCTCACCTATGAGGGAAGAGCTGGAGGTGAAATTTGACACCCCAGGGATTGGGGAAAGGGGGGCGGGGAGGGGGACTCATTCATGCCTCCATTTTGTGAATGGAATTCCTGACTCCATTCAGCGGGAGTTGAAGGGGGAGGGGCCCTGAGTTCAAGGGCGCGTAACCCGATCCCCTTCCACTCCAGCAGTGTTTGAAGGTCAGTGGCAAGAGCTCTGCCTCCATCCGGGCCTTCCTCCTCCGCTTCGCAGAAGGGAGGCGCCCTCCTTGGGAGAGAAGGGGCTCTGATGTCCGGGGGCCACGTGCACACGCACGTGTTTGTACACCCCACCCCCACAGAGGGGCACAGCACGAATACCCGGATAGGCCGGGGCGCGGGCGCGCAGGGGCACACACACACACACACACCTTCCCTCCGCTAAGGTGTGAAAATTGGGAAGGAAACAGCTCAGTCATGTCAGAGCCCCCTCCATCATTTTCTAATCCAACCCAATGTCACTGATAATACACCCAGGCCCTGCACCGCTTTAAACTACAAGGAGAAAGATATTCACACACACGATAGACGTCCGTATGGGTATATGTGTGTGTACGTCTGTGATCTATCGTGTGTAGGTTTCTGTGTGCATGGCTCCTCTGCTCCACAGCCACCTAAGGAAGTAGAGGCTTTTATTATCCCCATTTTACAGATGGGAACACTGAGGCACAGGAGCGGGGCTTGCTCACCTGTGAACGTGGCTAGCAGATGTGTGTCTCTCTGTGGCTGTATGTATGTGTACATAATACAGCGTGTGTATCTGTCTCTCTCTCTCTGTATATAATGCACATTGTTTTATATTTGTATGTATAAGACACACATCCGCACGTAGCAGGTGCACCTGGGCGCCAGAGGCCCAGAGAGGGTGACGCTGCACGGCCGCTCCTTTTCCTCACCATGGGTGACACAGCTGACCAGCGCGCATGTCTGTGCCCCTCCCCCGTGCCACAGCCGCCACCGCTCCCACCTTACAGACACCCGGCACACACTCAGACTTCCCTCTCCCTCACGGACCCCAGCTGCTCTTACCCGAGTCATAGGCGAAGTCGGTCTGCTCCTGCTTGATCACCACCCCTGCGCCCGGGTACCTGTGCCCGCCGCCGCCCCAGCCCCCGCCCGCCTGCTCATACAGGGGGTCGTGGTACTCCCGTTTGAAGCCCTGCTGGGGATAAGGCAGGCAGGGCTCCGACAGCTGGGGCGGGCAGGGGGCTGCAGGGGCTTCCCGGCCCCCAGCTTGGGAGGGGGGGAAGGAATGGCATAGCTCTGCGGGCTGCTGGAAAACGGAGCTGGACGGAGGTGGGGATGGGACAGGGCAGGAGGAGAGAGGAGAGAAGAGTGTTAGCGGTCCCCTCCTTGTTACTTTTTCCCTATTTTTTCTCCTTCCGCAGGGGACTTTCCTCAAGAGCCGGGGATTTGGTCGGGGTGGAAGTGCGGATCCCCCTTGCTCTGTACCTCTCCCTCTCTACCCAGGATTCCAGGTGTAGAGCGGAAGGAACCCTAAAAGTTACTGACTTGTCACCCCTTCATTCCACAGAAGAACTCTATCCCCTGCACCACACTGCCTGGGAAAAGCAGCCAGATGGAGGCCTGAGGGAGGGGATCCCCTATAGCCGGGACTGGGACCCCCACACCCCGCCCTCCACTCACCTATGCTCCATGACGAACCCATGGTTGGGGTTGGGTGGGGCTGCCCCTGGGGGTCTCAAGAAACTCCGCTCAGCGCGGGGAAAGTGCTGCAGAGGTGACTGCCCTGGGGTGCTGTGCGGGGGAGACTTGATGGCGATCTGTCTGGGGGCATCATAGGCACTGGGGACAGACAGACATGGGAGAGAGACGGGGGAAGTTGGAGGAGCTTCCCAAGGCATAGCCCTCTCCCATCTCCTCAACCTGCCACTTTTCAAACCTTAAAAAGCTATCCAAGTATAAATTATTATCATTATGTCATTCTCGGCTCCATCTCCCTCCTCCTCCTTACACGCACACTCTCCCCAGGGACAGTGAGGTCACAGCCCCACATTACAGAGAGGGATGGGAGGGGAGGCTGAGTGAGGAGGAGTCTGAAACCTCGGGACCCTCGTCTTGTACTCTCCTTAATCTGACCTGCCCCCCCTTTCTGCCAGGGCAGATTTTGGGGGAGCTCAGTCCGGTTAGACGAAGTTCTTTCTCATGAGGGAACCCCCCCAGTCCCCACGAAGTAATTTTCACAGCTCCTCCCTCCCATGGCTGGACAGTGACTTCCGTCTCCTGTGGGGTCCCGGTCTGGCCACTCCCCATCCTTCCCTCACATTTGCGTCCTCGAGACCCTCTCCGCCCGGGCTCACCTGGTATAAAGGCACTGCTCGCCACGGTGGTAGGAGAGCGGCGGCTTTCGGCTGCAGGACAGGGCCGGGTCTGTCCGCGGACTCTGGGGCTCCTTCTTGATCTTGGTGGTGGGACTGTGGAAAGCTACTGAGGGGGGAGGGTTTGGAATCGGCAAAGCGGATCTCGGTCACCTGCTGGCTTCCCTCCCCGAGAGTACGTGTCCGGTATTCTAACTCTCAGCTGGCTGGAGTACACCTCTAGGAAGGAGGGGAGGGGGCGGGACCGCAGCACCTAAGTCGCTCTAACACCTCAGCCGCAGCGGTCATCACCGCTGTGCAATGGTGTGTCACTACTGGCCCTGTGGCTAATGCAGACATTAGCCAGGGACAATGCCCAAAGCTAGACGTTGGCCAGAGACGCTGCTTAAAGTTCAATATTCACCATAATCCCAAACTCCCGAGGCCTGGTGCAAACAGACTTGTAATTTCCTAATGATCCTGGCTCTCTAGAGGAATTGAACAGTTTATACCTGAAGCTGAGTGAAAGGAAGGCTTCAGCATTGAACCTTAGACCTCAGGCGGAATGTTTATTCTTAGTTTAGGGCTCAGAAGTAGCTTCAGCATCCTACCCCATTCGCGATTATCTGTGCATAATGACCTCATCTCCTCCGCCCCTCAGCTGGGTTTTAAGCCCTCCGTGAATGGAGTCAGAGAAGAGGAAATGTATAGAGGCTTTCATTATGTTCTGGTGCCAAATACTTCGAATCTAGAGTCAAACATTTCATATCATGCGCTGCTCAGGATTAACTGTCCCTGTTCCATGTGTTTTTGCCCTTTTTTACATCCCAACACTTAGCACAGCGCCTAGCCCATGACACATAAATACAGCACTTGATAATAAATGCTTGTGTTTCATGGTTGATCTCACAGAAGTGTTTCTCTCCCCAGAACTTCTGTTCAGATATTTCTGACTGGTGGTCTATCTGTATTTATATAGCAAAATGGGGATCCCTCCCCTACCCACACTTTTATCAGAGAAAAAGGGAAAAGGAGTCGTTTGATGTATAGGTAAACTTCCCTCGGCTTATTCCTTCCTCTCCAACTCCCTTCCAAACAGGGCCCAGGAACTCACAGTTTTCGGAATGGAAATCTGGAACAAACTGCTCGTCGCTGTCGGGAACCTGAGCTGCAGAGAGAAGGTTTGGGAGTGAGCTTGGAGCTCACATGTGAGCCCAGGTTGGGGTGGGGAGAGGATGGAAAGGGGCCCAGATCTGACATTTTCAGCCAAAGATTAGAAGGAGCCCAAGTTAGATAAGATGCATTTTTGCCCTTTTATTGACAAAGGGCTTCATGTCCTAAGGCCCCTCTGCCCGCTTCTTCTCTCAAGTGAAGACTCATCTAGTTTGTGGCTGAAACATTCCCAGAACCTGTCTGAGGAGATTCCCGTGTCTTTTCCTACAAGATTTATTTTAAATCCCCCCCACCCCAAATTGAAACAGGCTTCCTCTTCCCCTTTTTCTTCCCCAACTCCAGAACTTAGAAGTGTCATGAGAGGTAGGATGGGGGATGGGGATATCACCTGTGTACTTAGTCGCAACAGGGGAGAATTATGGGAAGGAGGACTGGGGGTTTGGGGAGTTAGGATGCCTTAGGCCCTTTATCTACTGCTGTCTCAGGGTGTGGAGGGGAACTGGCTGCAGCTTCTAAGAATCTTAGGAGCTGGGAAGTCTGACACGTTGGCACAAGTTTTAAGGGTGTGATGGAGGGGGGGTAAATGTAGGGAATTTGGAGCAGCATGATAGGAATAGAGTGGGTGGAAGCAATCTATTCTGTGGAGAACGGAAGGCACGGCCCCGTCCTCCTGAGTTGGGGCCTCCCAAGAAGAATGCAGTGGGGAGACTGATAAATGAAAGGGCCAAATAATTTTCTGACTCTAGGAAGGGGGCTTGAGGTTGGAGGTAGGGGGTAGTTTGTCTAAGAGCTCCACAGGGATTCCTTTCCTAGGAGATTGCTAAGAAATGGAAAAGGTTCTGTCTAATATGCAAGGAGAGGAGCTGAATGGGATAGCCTTTGGTCCAGTGGGAGTCAGGATGATTCTCGGGCTCAGGTCACTGTAATGCAGATGCTCACATTGGTCTTGGAAGCTGGGATTTTAAGGCCTGGGGAAGACTGGGCCTCTGAAGGTCCACACAACCCCTAACCATTCTCCCAGTCCTGGGCTGAACATTACAGCTGTTTCTTTGTGCTATTATCAGTGTTTCTTAAGGGAGAACAAAATGAGATGGAGAAGAGAAAAATCAGAAGAGAGTTATTTGCACACTTACACACACACACACACACACACACACACACACACACACACACGTGTCAATTTGCCACCAAGTTCTTTTAAAGTACAAAAATGCCTAGTGCTTTTGGTTATAGACTCATGGTCTGCTGAAAGAGGGAAAGCCTGGAGTGGACAAACAGCCACAGGAATTTGTAGACCTCTCCATCACAAAGGAAACAGTAAAACAATTCCAGAAACGATCGCAGATATCAGTATGAAAACAAAGAGTTTGGAACCTGAGTTTAGATTCCTCTTTATATGACTTGTATAAATACTAAGTAAGAGAATATCTATGAAGGGCTGAAAACACAGTGCCCAGTACACAGTAGGCACTTAATAAATGTTTGTTCCCTTCCTCCCTTCCTTCTTTGTGTAACCTTACACAAATCATTTAATTTCCTTGGAACTGTCTTCATCTGTAAAATGAAAACATTGATTTAAATGGTTCCTGGGGTGCTCTTTAGCAGGTTGCACCTTTGATTTTAAAATCCATTTCTAGAAGCCACATACATCCAGATTTTTAGGAACCCATCGATAGAGTTAAGGAAACCTAAAGAGTCCCCAGGACCTTAAAGCTGCAAGACTTCATGGTCCATGAGTTCTATCTCTTGTGGGAGGAGGCAGACCCCTTATTCTCTTTTCCATCCCACTCCCATCTTGCCCCATCTCCAATGGGTACAGTAGCCATGGCTGCCTAGAGAAGAAGGGTAATGGGATACAAGATGAAGAAAATTCCTCCCCCTCTCCCCTACCCACTTAGGCAAGGGGGGTCTCTAGGGAGGGAGGGGAGTGAAGGCTCAGAGCCTGGAGAAAGGTGACGCACTCAGAGCCCCCATGGGACTTCATTAAACAGCTGTTTCCATTGAAGTAATGGGGCCAGGGCTGCCCTTGTTGACGTCACTCCCTCCACTATCCCATTAAGACGGATGCTAACCTGAACCCAAAGCCCATATTGCAGCACTCCATAGGTCCTGTCCTATCACCCTTTCTTTTGCTTCATATTCGGGTTTTAAAAAGCTGTGACAGACATTACCCCATGAAAATCCCCAAGGGAGGAATTCTATTCATCTCCTGTTCTAATCCTGGTTGGACAGCTAGTTGGTGCAGCGGATAAAATGCCAGGTCTGGAGTTAGGAGGACCTGAGTTAAAAGCTGATGATCTCAGATACTGGCTTTGTGACCCTGGGCAAGTCACTAAACCCTGTTTGACCCAATTTCCTAATCTGTAAAATGAACTGGAGAAGGAAATAAGGAGGCACTCCAGGATCTCTACCAAGAAACCCCAGATGGGGTCTCAAAGAATCAGACACAACTTAAATGACTGCCTTGTCCTGATTAAGCCACCAATTATGTGACATTAGGCAAGTCTCCCCCCTGCTCCGGATCTCAGGTTCTCCCTTATGAAATGAGGGTGTGAGGCCGGAATACATGACTTTGTAATTCTGTTTAGGTTTCCAGGTCTAGCCTTCTCAGTTTAATTCTGCTTAAAGAAATAAATCAATCTACAATCCTAGTAAGATAAGCCAGGATTAAATATGGTGGTCCTACAGAGAGGGCTTCATTACTCAGCTTCTCATCCCCCAAGCCTTCCATGATCCTGTCTATACTTCCTCCCCACACCTAAGGAGAACTTGGAGTGTTAGTGGGCAGAATCAGGAGCACCTCAAATCAAATGCTGCCTGAGAAACTTAACCTCCTTCGGACCTAATTTCCTCATCTGTAAAAATACAGATAATAAGAGCAAATGACTACCAGGATTGTTAATATGAGGATCAAATTGCTAGGTCAGCTATGATCATCATCATCATCACTGGAACAAAAAAGTTCACACTTTAGGAAGAGGATGGGGAGGGACAAGACAAGAGAATTGGGGGATGGCTTTGTTTGCCAAGTATGACAATAACAATGATACAGAGACTTCCTTTCCTGGACAGCAAACCAGCAAACACATTTTCTTTAATGGCCACTTTTGGTTCTGAGATCACAATGATTTGTTTTATTTATTTACCTGAATTCTGACTTCCCTGTCCCATTCCAGCTAGCTACCAAACTCTCCATAACAGATGAACCAGAGGGTTATACTTGATGGTTTTAGACTAATAATCTCATAAGACCCCTTCCAGCTCTCAACACTAGGCTCTTATGACTTCTGACAGTGGATGAGGATGGCTGTTGAGGGCAGAGAACTGCCAAGCTAGGAAGAGATCTGAGGACACTCTTTTGTTTCCTGCCTCTGTTGATGATTAGTTGTAGGACTTCAGACAAATCATTTCTCTCTGGGTTTTACTATAATTTAAAGGAGTTGAATCCTTCAAGATCCCTCCATGTTCTAATGTTCTTCAAGTCTATGCAATTCAGGAAACTAGCATGGAAATGGGAAAAGTTAGAAGGATGCTCCACAAAGATTAATGGAAGGTCTCCCAACCCAAGGTCTGGAAGGGTTAAAGTCATCTTGAAGCTGTTCACACATCTATCCCCCAAATATCACTTTCCGTTCTACAGTGAACCACCTAACCTTAAATTGGGGAGGGGGTAGGAAATAGTCCCATCCACACTCTGTGAGATGGCCAACAAGTCAAACTAAAGAGTACCGGTAAAACTAGGGGGGAGAAGGGGAAATGAATTGAGTGTACCCTTACACACAGCATACCTTAAGACACAACTACATATACAAACATGAGAATAGAAATCCAATCCTGCACATACACAAATTCCTTAATTCCTTCGGTCAACTCTAGCCACAACAGTCACAAGCATTCGGAACCTGAATCAGGTCACACAGGTATATCCACAGGCCAAAGGGACCAAAGGATGAAGGAGATCTCAATACAGAGGGCTTGAATCATATGACGCATGAAGCCAGAGGAAATATTCTCATTTCCACGGAATGGAACCCAAGCTCAGATTAGCTACCTCGTGCTGCCCGCCTAAAGCGCCAGAAGAGAAGCCTTATACAGGATGGATCAGTTCCCTCATCCTCCACCAGCCAGGTGGTCCCTCAGAATCAGACCCAACTTCAGGGCATTTTCCCTGCACTCTCTTTTTCCAACATTTCCACAGAGTCCTGGCACCCACCCTGAAAATGGAGGTCCTTTCGGACCTTTCGGAGATAAGGCTCCGGAAAACCAAGGATAGGAGTCCTTGTGGCCATTTCTCGGCTCAGGAACCCCCCAGACACACCCTGCCCGAGCACCTCTAAGCTGTCCGTGCCTGGTGGTCCGCCTGACCACCCTCCCTTGCCTATCTCTTGGTCCCCTGGCCCTGGCCCAGCAGTGGGGCTCAGCAAGGAATACACTGCTGATAGCCCCTTGGCAGAAATGGGTGGCTCTGCCCCCGGAGGACTAAGGAAAAGTGGACTTGTAAATCCTCTAGGAAGCGGTGGGGGAGGTGGAATGCGTACCACCCCACATTTGGTCCAGGGTTCCCAAAAATCACCACTTTCCAAAGAGCAATTCCTGCCCATCCCCCCCACCACACCCTTCGAGCTCCAGCCTCCCTCCCCACCTATTCCATTATCTCAGGGCCCCCCTGGGCTAAGAGGGGAGACTGACCTTGTGGGAGAAGGCAGTAGAGAAGGCCAGGATGGTGACTTGACGGCAGAGGGGGACATGGCCCCGGCAGCTGCATCTGTCTCCGCAGAGAGAGTGGGAGTGAGTGGCCTCAGCATCCCCACCTCAGGCCCCTTCCATCTCCAGCTGGGAACCGGAGCCGCTCCCACAGAAGGGAAAGGGAACCAGGGAGATCCCAGTCCCCCTCCCCCTGCCTCTTATGCTTCCCTCCCCCTCTCTGGCCCTGCATTGTCCACCCACTGGATTTGAATGTACAGGGACTTCAGAGGAGCAGAAACAGAGAGACTACTCCCTGGAGCCGTTTGCCCACGTATCCCTAATCCCTTTTGTCCCTCTAGAAGGAGGGGTAGGAAGATATTTCCTCCTCTCCCCACTCCTAAGCCTAGGCCACAGATGGGACTGGCCGATACCGAAGCCCACCTCAGGACTATCTTCCTAGTCACCTCCTGGGGTGCTGACCACTTGAGAGTCACAGAAATTGGGGACCTTCAGCCTGGCAAGCCCAGGGGATGTTAAACTATAAGGAATTAATGAAAGAGATAAAAACAGGAACCCAGAAAATCCTGCTGCAAGGAAGACCCGACCTTACTATTCTGGCACTTTAGGTGGGAAGGATGGAGACTGAGAGATAAGATTCCGGGTTTGTAATTGTAATTCCGACTAAGAGCCATCTACTCAGCCCACTTCAGAGATTAGGAGAAAGTCTCATTTACATAATGCCCCAAGCGTCTAAGCAAAAGTTCTTTCCCACTAGCCCCAAGATTCCCCTGCAGTTCATAACATACAAAATATCACCTGAATAAGACACCAGAGCTTGAGAGGTGATGGGGAGATGAAGAGAGAGAAATCTCTCCAGAGATTTTTGGTCATCAAGACATAAAAATGAAGAGTTTAAGACGGAATGTTAATCTTTCCAGCCAGGCCCACCCAGAATGTTTACAAACAAAACCACTAACAAGCCACCAATTTTATCAGAAACAAACTCATGGACAAATACCAAGTGGAAAAAAGATGACCTCAAAGATCCCGTCTATCTCTAAATCTAATATTATCAGAACTTATTAAAATATTTCAACTACCCTTTCCAGAACACATTAGGTGAAATGTAGCAACCAACCACACCCAAATCCAGATCCTCCCCCTATCAGATACAGCTTCAGACCTTAATACAATACATCCATCAAACACTATCAAAACCCTCCAGCCTGGGGCTGGAAAAGGATGGTTGAGAGAATATCACTTGGAAAGTGGAAAAGGGAAAGAGAGGAAAAAGAAGAAATATCTGATTTATGACCAAGGGAATTTAGGGACAGATCCCTGGCCCCTGGAGGCAAAATAGACAGAAAAAAAAATCATTTCAACTTTTTTTCTTCTTTTGTCTTACACACTGAATAGCTGATTGTCTAGTGGGGTGGGGGAGGGGGAGGAAGAATCAATGTTTTGGAAACTCTTGAAGATAAGTAACAAATTAACTGCTCCTTTCCCCACCCCACCCCCACCCCAATACACACCTCAGTCTTCCTACAGGGCCAAGCAGACTTTGCAAAAGAAAATTTCAACAAGGAAAATGGGCCTGAGGCCAAGTTCCATTCATAAGCAAATACCCCGCACAATGGTCTGATTCATCCCCAGGCCTAGTTACACAAGCTTAGAAGCCCGCTCAGGGCAAGAGAAAATAAATACATCAATATATATGTCCACACACTGGGCTGGTGGGGGCGGGGTGGGGAAGAGCCGAAGAAAAGGAGGGAGCTTGGGGGAGTCCCAGAGCTGCAGGGGGGTCGGGGTGGGGGGAGCAGGATCGGAGGGAAAGGAGGGCAACCAAAAAATCCCAAACTCACCTTCCGTAAGCCAGGTCTCCTGGAATTGGCTCAAGTCCTGGAAGAGATCTGAGGGTTGAATAGAATAAAATGGGATGGGGAGGTGTTGGTGGGGTAGGAAGACCGGGAGATGAACTCAAAGCCAGGGAGCTCCCCCTCCCGACCCAATCGAGGCTGCAGGAGCCACTAAAGTGGGGTGCACGCGGGGAAATAGCACTTCTGTCCTCCGAAAGGAAATGCCACAAGTGGTGGGGGTGGGGAGGGATTGCACACTGGGCCCGGGCATTTATTCGGAGGGCCTGGCTGGGGACTGGGAGGGTACAGTGTGGTTTGGGACGGGGTGGGGGAGGTACAGGTCCCCAGAACCTGGCACTTCACCTTCTGACTCCGGGGGCGGCAGGGAGCCAGGGTCCATGAGTTTCCCCTGTGTGACCATCGGAGCTCGGCTCAGACTCCCATTTCCGGGCGATTTCTGGGGGTGGGGGGAGGCGAGGGGGAGAAAAGGGCCCAATGGACCCCGAGTCATCCTCTGGAGTGGTGGAGAGGGGGGGATGGATATGGATGGGGCGGAGGCAGCCAAGGGCGGTCACGGGGCTGGGGCGTGGAGGTCTGACCTAGGTCCCCCGGGACGGGCAAGGAGCCGGTCCCCGCAGGGGATGCGAGGGGGTAGGAGGGGCGAGAGTGGGGGTGGGGAAGGTCGGAGGGATAGGCGAGGGGCGAGGAAAGTTGGGGAAGGGGTCGGAGGAGGAAGGGAGAGAGGTGCCCGCGGTGCCAGGGGCCGAGACCCGCGCTCACGCTGGAGAAGGTGTACGGCACTTGCTGGTCCACGTATCCGCCTTTCATCCTCCGCTCCATTCGGCTCCTCCCTCAGACCTCGAGCCTCGGCCCCACCGAGGGGGGGAAGACCTGGGGTAGGAGTGGGGACGGGGCGGGAGCAGAGTGGGAACGGGGCTCGCTCGCAGACCGCCCGGGAAGGGGCGGGGGGGGGCAGCGGCTTCATTGGGAACCCCAGGTGGGATGGCCACATTTCTGCACCTCCGGAGGGAATGAGGGCTTCCCCGCTGCCACTTCCCTCCCGCCAAATGACCCCCACCTGCTCTGGAAGCTTTACAATTCTTCCTTTCTCTTCTTTCTGCAACCCTGGTCTGCTGAGATCGGTTACATAAGACTTATTTTGTGTGTGTCTCTGTGCGTGTGAGTGCGCGCGCGTGTGCGTGGGGGTGGGGGGAAGGCGACGGATGCACCATCCTCATGCAACTAACTCAGCCCGCCGCCTCTTGCTGGACACATGGACTCCCGGTTCTGCAACCCCCCCCAACCTCGGTTTCCCCTCTCCTCCCCCACCCCAAATTTGCAGGAGCATGTGTGTGCGCACACGATCGTGTGTTATGGGGTGTGTGTGTGGGCGGGGAATCGCACTTCCTCCCCCTCCCCTCCCCCTCACCCTCACCTGAGGAGGGGGCGTCAGCGCAGTTGCCGCTTTGGGGTCCGGAGCATGTCCCCGGACTGGGAAGCAGGGACTCCGGGTTTCGAGACAGAGCAAGGCTTCCTTAGTCCCCAGTCCCAAGCGCACCAACTTGTTTTCCGGCCGGAGCAGACAGTTGTGTGCCCGGGGGACCCCCCGATTGGTGCATTTCCTTCAGCACGGGCTCAGCTTTCCCCGTTCCCTTTGTTTCATTGACTTTTGTGAATGAAACCCCAGGGCCGGACACGCCCGCCAATCAGGATCGCAGCCCGTCCGAGTTCGGGGGCGGAGTTTCCCAGCCACCCGGGCCAATCGGAACGCAAGGCCTGGTTCAGGGCTTCATTCACGGCTTGGGCTCTCATTCATAAAAAAATAAACTTGCTGCTCTAGGAGTTCATTCATAAAGAGCTTCGTGTAAGGGAAAGGAGCGGAGCAGAGCAGAGCAAGGGGCCGGGGCGGGTTCTCGACTAAGTTTACCCACCCGCTCGGGGACGGAAAGGCGGAGGGTGGCTCTGGCTCTGGGATTGTGTGTGTGAATGTGTGAAACAGCCGTCTGGGTTTGTGTAGGTGCGTGCGCAGCGCACTCCCCACCCCGAGAAGAAGTGTACCTCAATGTGTGTGTGTGCGTGTGTGCGCGCGTGTGCACAGAGGGAGCGCACAGGTGGCCGGCCAAGCATCCCCCACGAGGTCCTTACCCACTCCGCCGCCACACTTTCCCTGTCCATGTTTCCATCTCTCGCCCTGGGGACTAACCCTCCTCCCCCCGAAAATGTCGCTTGTAGTGGCTCCGGGGTAAGCGGGCCATCTTGGAGCCAGTATGGGGGAGAGGAGAGCATCGGGGGCCGGGGGCCTTGGAGAAGGGCCAGGCTTCAGTGGGCAGAGATCAGCGGTGCCAGCGGGGCTAGGGCCCTGAGGAGACACAATAGCGAGGGCATCTCCCTTCCCGGGGGGAGGGGAGCCCGAGTAAATTCGGGGATTGGGGCTGGGTGGCCCCTGGCGATGACGTGGGAGGAAGAAGACGGAAGGTGGGGTGGGCTTTGCCTCTTCGGGGGCTGCGGGCCAAGCGGCGACGTCCCAGGCCCCCCGGCGCCGCTCCTGACTCACTCTGCTTGTTTTCACCACAAGTGCCCGGACCCCACTGAAAGTAAAGTGCGTCCTTCAGGGGCAAACTAAGCCCCCTCTCCCCCGCCCCAGCGGCGGTCTCCAGCCGGGGTGGGGGCGGGGCGTGGAAGAGGAGGGGACGGTCGCTCGGGGATCGTCGCTTTTCTCCCCGGGAGATAACGCCGCTCTTCTCCCCCGGCCTAGGATACCAGCTCTGCAGCCCGGGCATTAAGGGGAACATTTATTCCTTTCTCCGCCACAAAAATGTGCAGCGAGGACCAAACTTCGGGCTGGGGGAGGTGCCTTTCCTGAGTGACTCACGCCGTTTGGGAGCCCGAGCTGTCTGGGCACAAGCAGGGAATGAACAGCTACCAAACTTTATTTTTTTCAGTGTTAAGTACGAGACTCACATCGAGGAATGAAGAAGGAACAGAAAGAGCAAGAGGGCGTGTCCCGATACTTCAATGTTTACAAAGCACCCCTCCCCCCAGAATCCCGAGGTTCCGGCCCGTCGCGCCTCCTTTCCCTCCCGGCAGAGAGGTCTCGCTGAAGGTCCGCGCCCTCAGTTGCAGGTGTTATCCCCAATAACCCGTTTGTGGGCACACACATTGGTAAATGCCCATGGGGGCCCTCTCCACCTCCCGAATTCTGAATTGCTCTCCCCAGCAGCTGCCACCTTTCCCCTTCCAACTAGGAATTCTAGCAGAGTTCACATTTCCATAACGTGTTAAAGTGATTAAAATGCATTTTATTTTAGAGATCTTTTGCTGTTAAATCACATTCATTTGGGAATAAATTCTTCCCTCTTGCCCAGCCAGTCATCCCTTGCAATAAGAATTTATAAGAGGAAAAGAAAAGCACTTTAGCAAAGCCCGTAAAACTATGGTGGCTAACTACATACAATATTCTATACCTAGCGTCTCCATTTCCTCAGTGAAGGGGGGAATAGTTCGTTATAAGTTGTTTATCTACAACCTTCTGGACAACACCATCGGACAACTAATTTATATTCATATACAACATGCTTAATTTATAATTAATAATAATAATAAATAAATAAAAAGGCATGTTTTATGATGTTTATTTTATGGATGTGTAAACTGAGACGGAGAGAATAAGAGGCCATACAGGAAGTGACGTTATCGGTATTTGGACCTGCGTCTCCAATGTCTAAGACTAGTGAGTTTTATGCTCCATCGCGCAGTTTTTGAAGAGAACAAAAATACCCACACAAATCTATAGCACAGAACAGAATGTGGTCAGTGCATCACACGCATAAACAATGACGTACCTCTACACTGAGTTTTTTTTTCCAGTTAAGCCGTCCCCATGCCTTTTTGCACCGTCTGTCCCCTTGTCTCTAATCCTTGGCACCCCTGGCTTCCTGCCAGGTTCAGATCAGGTGCATGACCTTCTCAAATCCTTCCATGATTTCCCTGCTGCTCTCTCCTCAAATCACCTTGTCTTTACTTACTTATCAGCATGTTTTATTCCTCAGTTTTTAGTCTCCATTTGAGAAGAGGCTCAGGCCCATTATGTTTTGTTCCCCTCCCAGCAGAGAGACCCAGCTCTCGGTCTTGCTGAAGGTACCCTTCCTTCTACTTGTGTGTCCGGTGTTGGGCTCAAAGGAAGCACTTAATACTTTCAGGTTCTCCCTCTTCCTCCATCATTCAGTAACCTCTCTTTCTTTGAGGTTCATGTTATTCATATCTACTACCCAATCAAAATCCCCAATGCCATTCCCCTTCTTTTCCTCTCCAACTCCTGCCTCCTTCCATTTGATATAGAAACTGATTCTCCCTCAAACACCCTAACCACTCAGTACCTCAAACAATCCCCCTCCCATGATCTACTTCTGCATCCCACACAAACATGCTCATGCTCTTCATCTTGCCATCACCTATAAAATGTGCTTACCTCCAGCTTCAAGAATTCTGAAATTCCACCATGATGAAATTCATCAGGCCATAATCTATTGTCTTTGTACTTTTCCTTCTGCTTTCCTTTACATAATTCTATTCTTCATTTTCTTCATGATTTTTGATCCCTTGGTTCCTTAATTTTCTGCTATTCCATCTCCCTTGCACTAGCCACGGTCTTATCTTCTCCCCATCTTGACTTCTTGGTGAATCAAATCAACCCTACACTGGCCTCCTTTCTCACATCCCTAGCTGCTGATTATGCCCAGCCAGGCCTCAGCCTTGGGTCTCTCCCCCTACTCATTGCTTTCCTAGCTACTTACATACTGCTAAACAAAGGGGAGAAAACTACTCCATCTTTTGATGGGGTACACTACAAATAATGGAACATATGGGGTGTTCCAGGAGAACTAGCACCTGTGAGGGGAGCCCTTTTTAGAGCTGTTCATCTACCTTTGGTATCTACCTGACACTCAGCTCTCCCTTGTGTTTTCAGGAAGTCTCAGTACACAATGACCTGTCAGCCTGTTGGTGAATTAGGGGGATGTCTACTGCAAGCATGGGAAGACTCCCCAACTCTGCCACAAAGGCTAAATGGGTGGATGAGAACAATTCATTCCAGTGCCCAAGAAGCAAGCATTGTAGAGTGTTTAGAGATTGGTCAGTCATAGAAGATACTAGGTCATGCACTGCATTCTGGGCCATCACCAGTGATCCTCACTTTTGTTATATGTTCAAAACAGATTATCTTTCTACCTAAATACTCTCCCCAACCCTTACCTTCCCAGTGGAGAGGACCATACCATCCTCTCAGTCCCTCAGGCTCACTACCCAGGAGTCATCCTGGATTCCTCTTATCTCCATACCCAAGGACTGCTGATTTCACCTTTGTACCATACACTCCTTTCTCTGCTTTGACACTGCCACTACTGCAGGTGCTCATCACCTCATGCCTTGATTATTGTAATAGCTTGGTAGTGGTTTTGCCTGCCTCAAATCTCTTTCTGCTCCAATCCCTTCTTCACTGAGCCGTTAAAGTGATTTCCCTAAAATCAAGGTCTGATCATTTCAACTCCCTACTCAATAAACTCCTATTGCTTCCAAGAGCAAATACAAAATGCTCTGTCATTCAAAGCCCTTGATAATCTAGGCCCCTCCTATTTTTTCAGCCTTTCTGCTTTATTCCTTTCCTATACACCCACTCTATCCTCCATTACACATTCTTTTTAAAAAATTAACAGTATTTCATTTTAAAATTATATGTAAAGATAATTTTCTACATTCATTTTTGTAAGTTTTTGAGTTAACAGATTTTCTGTCTCTGTCTCTCTGTATCTCTGTAATCTCTCTCTGTCTCTCTGTCTCTGTCTCTGTCTCTGTCTCTGTCTCTGTCTCTCTCTCTCTCTCTCTTTCTTACCTCCCCCTCCCCAACACAGCAAGCAGTCTGATATAGGTTATATGCATACAATCATTTTAAACATATTTTTATATTAGGTATATTGGGAAAGAAAAATCAGAACAAAAGGCAAAAACCATATGAAAGAAAAAAACAACAACAACAAGAAAAAGGTAAAAATACTATGCTTCAATCCACATTCAGCCTCCATAGTTCTTTCTCTGAATGTGGATGGCATTTTCCAAACCAAGTCTATTAGATTTGTCTTTACATCACCTCCCTGCTAAGAAGAGCTAAGTCTATCACATAGTCTTGCTGTTACTGGGTACAATGATCTCTTAATTCTCGCTTCCCTCCTCATCAGTTCATAAACTCTTTCTTGAAATCAGCCTGCTCATGATTTCTTATAGCATGATAGTCCAATACATACTTTTTGATCTAGCAATTCTAATTTACTTCTTGTTCCATGAACAAGATGCTTCATCTATTAGCTTCAATAATTTTTTTTTGGCTGCCTGGAAAACTCCTCCTGGCTTCTTTTAAAGGCAGTTCTGACTTCCTTTAAATCCCAATTAAATCCTACCTTCCATAGGAATCCTTTCCCAACCCCTCTTAATTCTAGTGCCTTCCTTCTTTTAATTATTTTATATTTATCCTGAATATAGCCTGCTTTGTATATATTTATTTGCATATTGTCTCTCCTTAGTAACTGTAGACTCCTTTCTTTTCTTTTTTATGTCTAGTATTTGTCAATGTCTGATACTTTTTCTTGTTCAGTTGTGTCCAATTCTTCGTGATCCCATTTTGGGGTTTTCTTGATAAAGATACTATAGTGATTTGCCACTTCCCTTTCCAGCTCATTTTACAGATAAGAAAACAGAGGCAGACAAAGTTAAGTGACTTGCCCAGGAGCATTCATCCAGGAAATGTCTGAGGCTGGATTTGAACTCAGGTCCTCTTGACTCCAGGTCCAGGTCTCTCTATCCTATCACTTTGGGACTTGTTACTTTTCTCCCATAGAGATAATACTGATGCACTGCCTGATTTTTAGTAAATGTTTATTAATTGTTAATAAACGCTTGTTGCTCCACCTATCTCTGGAGAATATAAGATCCTCAAAAGCAAAGACTATTTTGTTTGTGTCTTTGTGTCTCTCCTGCTCAACTTAGTACCTAAGGACCTAGGAGCCCCTTAATACATTTTTTTGAATTTGAACATTCCAAGAAAATTCTAATGATAATGACATATTGCCTTGCAACACAGTCATCTATAGTGGGGGGCCAAGAGGAAGAAGGAAGGATCATAGACATTCGGCAAAATATGGAGAAATGAACTCTCTTCTTTTATTCCAATACCCACCACTCTCCAATATATTATGGATAGGATGGAGACCAGTTCCTCCTAGGGCAGTTATAAAATGTAGATATAGGCTTTAGATATGCTAAAGTTCCTGCCCTCCAATCCTGGGAGCTGGAAGATCCAAAAGAATAAAGATGAGGAAAAAGAAAGCTGTGTTGGGGGCTGGGAGGGTGGGGTAGCAAATAGATAAACTCTAGGGGAGCAGTGATTAGAAATACCCCAAAACTGTGAGGTAGAGTGGGGGTGGGTGGGGACTAGGCTGTCTATTAAGGAAAATAATGACAATTTTTGACTGATGGTTCTGCATGTCATGGGGAGAAACTGTAGAAAGCAAGCAGAAGACTTTTTTTTTTTCATTGCAGCAACCTGAAGAGCTAAGAAAAACAATTTCATTTGAGCAGAAAGGGGCAGCTAAAAATCGAATCCTTAATTCAGAGGTTCTTAACCCCGCTTCTGTAAACTTGTTTAAAAGAATGTAATAACTATATTTCAACATACTTGGCTTTCTTTGTAATCATTTTATTGTTGTTTAGTCATTGAAGTCATGTCTGATTCTTTTTTATTTTCTACTCCAGCTAGTTTTTTTTTTTAATTAAAACTTTTTATTTTCAGAACATATGCATGGATAGTTTTTCAACATTGACCCTTACAAAGCCATGTGCTCCAAATTTCCCCACTTATCCCCACCCCCTCCCCTAGATGGCAAGCAATCCAATGTATGTTAAGCATATGTTAAATCCAATATATGTAAACATATTTGTACAATTATCTTGCTGCACAAGAAAGATCTATCTGATTCTTTAGGAGCCCATTTTGGAGAGTTTTTTTTTTTTAGCAAAGATACTGGAGGTTATGGGGTAACCATTTCTTCTCTAACTCATTTGACAGATGAGGAAATTGAGACAAATGGGATTAAATATCTTGCTTATTGTCTGGATTAGAAGTCAGGTCCTTCTGACTCTAGGCTTGGCACCTTATCCACTGTGCCACTTAGCTGCCCCTTGGTAATCATAGGCATTTAATTTAATTGAAAGGCATTATTTTAAAAAGGTGTTTGTTCATGAGTTTCATCCAATTGCCAAAAAGACTCCTGACACAGAAAAGGTTAATTAGAATAACAGGTCAAGATCCTGAATAATAAACTCCACTGAGCCAATGTGGTAAGTTAATGAGACTAGACATCACTTCACTTCATCCCTTATCACCTCATTGACTTGAAGTGATCTGATGGTTGTCCTCCCTATCTCAAGTTTTTCCCAGTCTAGTCCATCCTTTGCTTAGCTAACAAAGTTCCTAAAGAACTGGGGAAGATCAGGACAATCCAGGGCAAACCATCTTTGCCAAGAAAACACCAAATGGGGTCCTAAGAGTTGAACATCAATGAAGTACAATGGCAGCGAGGTGGTGCCATAGTGCACAGAATGCCAGGCTTGGAGTCAGAAAGACTCACCTTCCAGAGTTCAAATCCAACTTCAAATACTTCCTAGATGGGTGACCCTAGGTAAATTAATTAACCCATTTGCCTCAGTTTTTTCAGCTGTAAAATGGACTGAAAAAGGAAATGGCCAACCACTCTGGTATTCTTGTCAAGAAAACCCCAAAGGGATCACGTAGAGTTGGACAAAAACGAACAACACCTGTGTGGGAGTGGTTATCCTGGAAGGGGTGAGTATAGCCTTGGGGGGGTATCTCGACACTTCCGTTCCGGGAACAGTGACTTCACTTGATTTAATTAGAATTGTAAAACTGGAGAGGGGAAAAATTCCTGGGATGACTGAGTTAAGTCCTCCTTGGTAGTAAATTGTGAAGTGATTAGTGAGATCTAGAGATTAAGTGACTTGCCCAGGATTACATAACTGATGTCTGAGGGGGGATTTGAACTCAGCCCAGCACTTTACTCACTATATTTTGCCTGCTTCAAGCTAAATATGTTCAGCTCATCTTCATATGTCCCAAATTCAGACTTCTTCACCATTCCTGATTGTCCTCCTCTGGACACTCTGAACTTCAAGGAAGGATCTCCAACAAACTAATAGTGTGTTTCTCTCAACTTATTTCTTTCTGATCACTGTTATACTATCTGGGTTTATGGTTCAATAGTTAGCTTATTCCTATTCTCTTATATAGCCCTTCCCAGTAACACTGAACCTTCAGTAGCCAATGTTCATTCTCTATTCCTCATCCTTGTCTTGCCCTCCCTCAGAACTAGATACTTCCATCCTGACCCCCACCCCCAGTTCTGCCCTCCTCTCCCACTGTATCCTTTGGAGTATTTTGCTCCATAGTTCCCAATTTTTCTCCTCCTCCTCCTCCTCCTCCTCCTCCTCCTCCTCCTCCTCCTCCTCCTCCTCCTCCTCCTCCTCCTCCTCCTCCTTCTCCTCCTCCTCCTCCTCCTCCTCCTCCTCATTCTCCTCTTCCTCCCTTCTTCTTCCTTCTTCTTTCTCTAGAGTCACACAGGTAGCTAGTAAATGTCTAAGACTGGATTTGAACTTAGGTACCCTGACTCTAGGGCCAGTGTTCTATTCACTGTCACCTAGCTGCCCCAATATAAAACATTTTTGCAAATTAAAAGAAAAAAAAAAGCAACTTGTTTTCTCAATGGGTGGAGGAAGGTAGATCTGGAGTTAGGAAGAGATAAGCTCAAATCCATCCTCAGACACTTAGCAACTGGATAATTCTGGCCAAATTACTTAGCTCTATTTCTTTGCCAGTGAAGTTTTCTCTTTGAAAGAGAGAGCAAGTCTGACAACTCTGCTTTATTTAAATCCAATTCACATTTGAATCAAGACATGACCTGTCATGTCATTGGTCCTCTTCAAAAGGGAAGGATTAAAAACAACAACAGCACTGTTTCTGGCACATAGAAAGTGCTATAGATGTATTAGCTATTTTGGAGGTAGATAGCACAGTGGATAAAGTGCTGGGCCTGAGTCTGGAAGACTTCTCCCAATAGTGCCAAGAAAAAAAAAAAAAAAAGGTCATTTTGTTATCCTTAGCTTTCTTGACCAACCTCAGTTCTTTTTAAGTTTTAGTATTTTTGGTATTATTTTGATAGGACCATACCTCATTATCCAATAAGATAATATTTTTAAAATGCTTAGCTTGTGAATGCTTCTCTTCCTTTGTCCATTCCCATATCTTTTCATATCAGGCCTTATCTTGTATGTATATTTTTATAAAATCTAAGTCAGTTGGTGAGTTTCCTATGTCTTATCCTTTTTAGGAAAATCTCATTTTCAAACCTAGACTAAAATGTGTGGGTATGTGTACATGTGTATTCAGAATTTTGTTTTTGAGCATATCTCGTCCCTCCTTGACAAACTTCCTCTAAAATGTTTTAGTCCATGGGAAACAGTTTTTCCTCTGAACTCTTTGAAATCTTTTTTCTCCAAATGTAGAGTGTACGTCAGACTATACCCAATATTCCTTTCCTTCTCTCTTATATATTCTGATAGAATGGTCATTTCCCCTAAGTTCTATACTCTATTTATATTATGCCTTGAATATTTTTCCCCATTCTTGTTAGGGGGCCCCTAAATGTGAGTCCATAACTAAAATTGTGCCCTGGATCATGGAAGTTTGGACCTAATTAATGAATAATTCCTCTAAGATGAGACTTAGATACAGGCTCAGTATAGAACATAGAAATATACAGAACCCTACATCAGTTCCCTAGAATTTAAGAGCATGTATTTAGAACTCTTTAACCTGCTTAGAACAAAACTCTTGTCCCAGAGCTACCACTTTTGTATAGTTCTATTCCCTAGTATGCATGTAAACTCCTAGATGGGACATTTGAGGTAGAACTTTAGGAAAGATCCTTCTGAATGAGATAAGGTGAGATCTCTCAAGACAGTTGTGAAAATCGAGTAAGGCTTCATCTACTTCAGAATTCTAGTAGGCCTGAAGGACTTTGAAGTTCAAGTAAAGGACATTGCCTTCCCCTCCTATGCTATCTCCCTATTTCATCCAAATATGGGCAACTATGTACTTATTGGTCAAGTTCAATTTCATGGGTAGATCTCGCGTTTAGAATGTAAGACTCTCAGCCAATGAGGATGAGGGTCAGTGGTGGGAGGGGGCGTTTTGCGTTAGGGATTAAAGGTGCTGTCCTGCCCACAGGAGGCGCTTCCTCTCTTCCATAGTCTACTCGAAGAGTGGGACGCCCTTCTCGCGAGAATGTACAATAAACTTTGCTTTTCTCTAGAGCTCTCTCCAGCTTTTTTATTAAATGGTGACCCTTCACCATTTCCGTACCACACAGTTTGGGGGCTAGTCCGGATCCTTTACTCGGTGAGTAAGTGAACTCCTGGGTGCTAGTGGGATGGCGCCCTGCCTTGATTTAGGCAGCCCGCCAGCTTCCAGGGGCTTCTCCTTGCTCCCTGACGTAGAGTGGACCCGAAGTGGAGAAACTCAGAGAAAAGCAACGGAAACTCCGCGGTGAAAATCCCAACCGGTTGGTGGAGGACAGATCAGTCAAGTAATTTGTTGCGCAGCAACCCAGAGGTAAGCGTCCTGTGAAGCCCCTTGAGTCTAGTTATAGGTTCTGGAGGGGGCTGTAGACGGTAGACAGGAAGAGAGCTAGGCCTTCCTGGGTGACTGAGTTAACTGGTGACAGTTAGCGTGTTTGGGCGTTTAGGAGTCTGTTAAACTCCTTCCAAATTCAATGGGTGTGGCCTAGTCCCAGCCAGCCCTCGCGGAGAGAAATGAGAAAAATATCAGAAAATACTGGTAGATAGTCCCTTGGGAGATAAATTAAGTAATTGGAACAAACTGCCAAAATATGAGGAAAAATAAAAAGCAAGAAAAAGCGGATAAGGTATTGTTGTTTTGTTGCAGACTGGTGGTGCCAAAAGGATTAAATGGTACCTGAAAGAAGGACCTGAGAGGATTTAATTCCATTAGCCCTTCCAGAGGCCTTCGGGCAGGGAGGAGAACTAGGTCTTTTGAAGCAGGGGTCTTTCCAGCTGACCAGAAATAGCTGTTAGTAGATCCCATTGGGGATCAGAAACCCTGTACATGGGGAAGTATGTGGGATTGAGCCAGTGAAGATGGTGGCTTCCTTCCTCTTCCTCCCACGTGTCCTGACTGCAGCAGGGCCACGTGGGCTGGGGGAAAGAAACTGCTATTTAGTGAAGTTCATTGTTTTAAATATGATAGCAAAGTAGTTTTATATTATTGGGAATTTAAAGCTGTGATTGGGATTTTAAGTTAAAACATAGGTTTTTAAAACAATGCTGGTAGCTTACTTGGGGGAGGTTGTGGTTGTATCTCCCTACTTCGATGGTATGTTTGCTAGAGGTATTGGGTAATTTGTAACTGAGCTATGCCTTAAGTGTTTGTCAGCTCTGTTGGGCATGTATTAAGTTTTATGAAATTTGGGTCAGTTACGTGCAAACATTGAAGTGTAAAGTTTAAAAATATATACACATATATTTACTTAAAGACGGGACAGGAAAGATTGATTTGTAAAAGTAATTAATAGTTTAAAATGGAGCTATGATATATTGGGTCGGGAAGCATGGTGGTGTGGGGGAAGGGTGACCACGTGGAGAGGTCCCTCCTCCCATTAAGTATAGTGGGTTTTTTTTTTTGTTTGTTTGTTAGTTTGTTTTTAATAACTGCACCTCCTTGCTGATTTAGATATTAATTATTTCTACTGTTTAAAGGAACAGCCTACATTTAGATAAAATCTTTTGGGACTGAAGCTAATATTTACTTGGAGTTTTGAATTCAGGTATAACTGTTTGCAGAGGTCGTTAAACTCCACCATCTGGAGGTGGGATGGTTAAAATTAGGACAGCTACCTGAAGTAAAACTGCCTTAAATCATGCCCCTGGTTTTTCCTCTTATGTTTGTAATCAGAGCCAAGTGGTCAGTGAGATATACAGTGCTAGGACCGCTCCCACTTTTGCCTTTCTTTTTGAGACGAAGCTGGCAATCTCTGGAACCCCAATCCCAAGTTCCTGACTATAGATCTATATTCAGATGCGTTTTTCATATCTTGCATGATCATGGTGGGGAAAGAACTTTTGACACTCAATCCCCTATTAAATATGCAGAGAAGATGAAATGAAGGGGTATTCAAGTTAGAACAATATTAAATCTAGAGGGCTGGGAGATGGCTCACAGATTCCATAGTGTTGAAACATGAGACAATACTATTAGAAAAGAATGCTCCATAATCCAAGATCATAATTTTAATCCTGCTTCCTTTTTGTCCCCTGGAGAACAGAACTATTGCTGTATAAAACTGTATGACTATTGCTATTTTGGGAAATTTACTAGTCTGTTGTGTATAATCTGATAATTTCTGTAAACAGGGGGGGGAAGGGAAACTGAGATTTCAACTGGTCAGAAAATTGGGAAAAACTGATGTCTTATTTCAGTTCAGGCCTAATTGGAAATTACTTACTCTTTGCTTACCTCATCATTTTGGTTCCCTGATGAAGGACCTCGAAAATAGACATAATTTGGGTACTGAATGGAACTCTGGAAAAGGTAAAAGATTTTTTTTTCTTTTTTTGCACCGGACATCCAGGCTGCTTCTGGCCTGGATCGTTGTTAGAGCTCTATGCTCGGCACAATTCTTTTAAGAATTGCTGCGATTGACAAAAGGTCTCTTGTCTCTACAGATAAGGGAGAGGCTGCAAAAAGTTGAAAAAGCTCTTTACCTGTCCACTAGCTAGACACACCTGATTTTAGCAGATGCTGGGTTTGGAGAAGGCTGCAGAGACAAAAGGCCTTTACAGGGGACTCTAGCTGAAAATTTGCTAGACTATGATTGGCTAGCTTATGTTTTAACTTTGAATTATTGTCCTGACTCAGTCCTGCCTCAGTTTCCCTGCCTCTTAGTTCTGCAAACCCCCACCCCTGCCTCTATCAGAATACTTGATAAGACCTTATGTTTCAGAATAGCAGAATGTCTCTCCCATTACAAGTTAATGGGAATCTATTATCAAAACTTCTTGAATTCTCTTGTGTGGAATTAGACATTCTGTATATGATTGTATTTGCATTGGATGTTTTTAAAAACAAACTGATTTGTATGAATAATGTTCACTTATGAAAGATCTACTTGGATATAAACTCATTGGGACAAATTCCTTATTGTTATCAACACAAGGTTATGATAAATATTTGTTTAGAATTTATGTATGGTTCTTCTAGGATGGTAAATGGGAAAAGAAATGGGTTTGTTAGAACTTCCACTGTTACCAAGGACAGTCTACCTGCCCATTGGTCTGCTCAAACTTGTGAATTGCTGTGAATTGTATGCTTTAAATCAAGCGTTAAAATTATTGTGTGACCAAGTTGGGAATATATATACTGATTCTAAATATGCCTGGGGTGTGGTGCATGTATTTGGGAGGATTTGGGAGGAAAGAGGATATGTAAACAGTAAAGGTAAAGAACTGGTTCATCATACACTAGTCAGAGAGATACTAGAAAATATTCTGACTCCTAGGAATATAGCAGTAATACATGTAAAGGGACATCAGATGGGAAATTCTTTTGAGGTAAGGGGAAATAGATTAGCAGACCAGGAGGCCAAGGGAGCCGGAGATCAGGAAATCTCTCACATAATGGCTTTGATACCTGTACTTCCCCCTAGTCTACCCTCTCCTAGTTTTACTCAGGAGGAAAAAGAGAAAGCCTCAACTCTCGGAGCAGTTGAGAACTCGGAAGGACGATGGCTCTTACCTGACAGCAGAGAGGTACTGACCAAAGCAAGTCTGAGGCAAGTCCTTCAGCAACTGCACCAGGGCAGTCATTGGGATGTCCAAAACCTGTGTGATGCTATACCGACAAGGTATGTTTCCCCCGGCCTATATACTATGGCTCCACAACTGGTGGACGGTTGTCTTGTTTGTCGAAGGACTAACAGGGCTGCCCAACGCCAGCTTCCAAAAGGGGGACGACCTCCTGGAATCAGATCATTCCAAAGCATCCAGGTGGACTTTACTGAGCTGCCACCAGTGGGTCGAGTTCTTGCTGGTCATAGTGGACCATCTGACCTCATGGGTGGAGGCATTCCCGTCAGGCCGAGCAACTGCCTCGACAGTAAGTAAGGTCTTATTAGAACAAATTATTCCTAGATATGGAATGGTGGAGAGGATAGACTCGGATCAGGGAACACATTTTTCTGCCCAGGTATTGCAGAATCTGATTAGGGCCTTAGAAATCATTTGGGATCTCCATACCCCTTGGCATCCTCCCTCTTCTGGGAAAGTAGAAAGGATGAACCAAGAAATAAAATGGCAGCTGACTAAGTTATCTTTAGAGACCCAACTACCTTGGACGAAATGCCTTCCTCTCGCTCTGGTTAGAATCAGGACCAAGCCACGTAGAGATATTGGGCTTTCACCTTATGAATTATTGTATGGTCATCCTTTCCAGGCTTATCCTAAGGGAGACTGGGACCCTATTTTAGAAACTAAGGATTTGTTTGTTAAGAGATATGTTAAATCATTGCTGGAACATTTGCAAGGACTTCAACAAAAAGGGCTAATAGCTCAGACTCCTCCCCTAGGTTTCCCTGTTCATAGAATTCAGGTTGGTGATTGGGTGCTGATCCGTTCCTGGAAGGACGAGAAGCTGACTCCGTGCTGGGACGGACCCTACCAAGTGATACTGACTTCAGATACTGCGATTCGCACCCAGGAATGAGGCTGGACACACCACACCAGGACAAAAGGACCTGTGGCGCCACCTTTATCAGAGTGGACAGTTGAAGACAGGGGAGACCTCCAATTACATAAGAGGAGGGGACCTCCACTGAATGGGAATTGTAACTGTATGACTTTCCTTACTTTGGGTCTCTTTGCCTGTTTGTGATTTGATATATTTTCCTTTGGGAAGTTCACCTTAACTTTACGGTGTTATAATAGTTGAACATTATGAGGCTCTCCCTAAGCTTTGGGTTTATCTATTTCCTTATGACCTTCTAGAGATGAGAACCAATTTCTCCTGCTCATGCAGAATATAGGGAGAACATTTAACTTATCGAATTGTTGGATCTGTGGCGGATCCCAACAATTGAACCAATGGCCATGGATACCTGTCCCCCTAAGCCCAGCCTGGATCCTTAGCAACAGATCCCAAATTCATAATGGGACCGGTTTCCAGAATTGAGAAGAACAACATCAGTGGTCATTGACAGAAGATAGGAAAGGGAAATACTGCTTAAATCAGACAGGGCGAGGTTTGAAGCTGGGAAATAGTGTTTGTGAGTGGACCTATTCGAGAACAGACCTGAGGCCAAAGACAATTGTACAAAAATGTCTAAATATTGGCGGGATACGGGGAGGAATCCTCAATTGAGGAAGGACTAGAAAGACTGTACCTTGGATGTTCTCCCAGAAATAGGAGAGCAGGGATATTGCTATCAACAAGTCACTACTGCTGAGTGTAGTGAAGTAGAATGGGATGTATTGAGATGTATAAAAGAGAATAAGAGGAAAGGGAACATATACATTGGGTGCAGTTACCAATGGGCTTGGTATAATGTCACCCCAGGGACACCCGGGCAACATGGGACTCTGTTTTCCACATTTTGGAGTACCTCTAATCTAACAGGCCAGTGGCCAGTTGCCAATTGTAGTTGGAGAAAAGAGCAAGGTTTATGGAAATGCCAGTATGACCCCTTTGTGGGGGAAGCCCCCTAGGGACGAGAGACCAACAATATTATCCTTTTACAAGGAACAGCTCAGACATTTCCAAGGGAACAACCTGCTCTAAAGGGTCATTATTGGATCTGTGGTTTAACTGCCTATAATCACCTGCCTCTCAATTGGACAGGGAATTGTTATATTGGACTAATAAGGCCAAAATTTTTCTTTCTTCCCGAACAGGCAAACCAATATTTAGGGATTCAGTTGTATGATGATTTGGGAAGGGAGAAACGGAGTTTAGATACCTCCATCACTTGGACTGGAGATGCAAATGGTTGGGGTGAGGCCTGGCCTCCAGAAAGAATAGTCAAAGAGTATGGGCCAGCGACCTGGGCTCAAGATGGAAGTTGGGGATATAGAACTCCAATATAGATGTTGAACAGGATAATTAGGCTTCAGGCAGTTGTAGAGATTATCACCAATCAGACAGCTGAGGCACTAGATCTTTTGGCTGATGAAGCTACTCAAACCAGAGAGGCTATTTTACAACATAGACTTGTGCTGGATTATTTGTTGGCTGAGGAAGGGAGAGTTTGTGCTAAACTAAATTTATCCACATGTTGTATAAAGATTGGTAACAATGGTAATCTAGTGAAAGAAATCACTAAGAACATTAGGAAGCTTGCTCATGTTCCTGTACAGACATGGACCTCACCATTCAGTACTTCTTGGTGGTCCTGGTTTGGGGAAAGCTGGTGGAAGCAGCTCCTTTGGTTTGGCCTTATAGCTCTTAGTGGTGTTATATTACTCCCTATCTGCATCCCCTGTTTGATCAGATTAATAGCCAGAATTGTCCGAAATTCATTATCTGGAATGGTTAGGCTAGAGGAAAAAGCTGAGGGGTCTGTTAGATTGAGGGTATTAAAAGGACAAGGATGGGAGCCAGTAAAACAGTGGCAACAAGAACCAGAAGGAAACAAGGAATTTGATAGGGAATGTGAGGTTAGTGTTACAAAAGTTGAAGAGATCTCAATGTACAAATAAGAGGAGGGACTGAATGAGATAAGGTGAGATCTCTCAAGACAGTTGTGAAATCGAGTAAGGCTTCATCTACTTCAGAATTCTAGTAGGCCTGAAGGACTTTGAAGTTCAAGTAAAGGACATTGCCTTCCCCTCCTATGCTATCTCCCTATTTCATCCAAATATGGGCAACTATGTACTTATTGGTCAAGTTCAATTTCATGGGTAGATCTCGCGTTTAGAATGTAAGACTCTCAGCCAATGAGGATGAGGGTCAGTGGTGGGAGGGGGCGTTTTGCGTTAGGGATTAAAGGTGCTGTCCTGCCCACAGGAGGCGCTTCCTCTCTTCGATAGTCTACTCGAAGAGTGGGACGCCCTTCTCGCGAGAATGTACAATAAACTTTGCTTTTCTCTAGAGCTCTCTCCAGCTTTTTTATTAAATGGTGACCCTTCACCATTTCCGTACCACACACTTCCTTCCTTCCTTCCTTTCTTTCTTTTCTTTCTTTCTTTCTTTCTTTCTTTCTTTCTTTCTTTCTTTCTTTCTTTCTTTCTTTCTTTCTTTCTTTCTTTCTTTCTTTCTTTCTTTCTTTCTTTCTTTCTTTCTTTCTTTCTTTCTTTCTTTCTTTCTTTCTTTCTTTCTTTCTTTCTTTCTTTCTTTCTTTCTTTCTTTCTTTCTTTCTTTCTTTCTTTCTTTCTTTCTTTCTTTCTTTCTTTCTTTCTTTCTTTCTTTCTTTCTTTCTCTCCTTCCTTCTTTTCAATGGACATTGTTAAAAGCCTGAAGAAGCAGAATCAGAATGGAATTGGGGCCAGTTGGGTAGAATCCAAGATAGTCCCCTATTTAATTAAGTGAAGACTTGAGTTATGAGGCTCACACTGCCACCCTCTGGGCCTTGGCTTTGAGGAGAGGAGGCAATTTCTCTCTTTGCCGTTTAAATTCACCTAATTCCACTTATCTCCTGTACTACTCTCCAATAGGGTCTATATTTGCACTTCTTGTCAAGACTAATGTACGAGTGAGTAGATTTCTCATCTCGTTAAGCCAATCACACAAATCTAAAGCCTGGGGAATATTGAGGATTGTATTTTTAAAAACCTTTTCTTCTTTTTTATTATTTTTCATTTTTTTATGAGGAGGTTTAAAATGGGGAGGGATAACCAAATTGAATTTTATCGATGGGATTTATAAAAAACAGAATTTCCCCCCTATGCCTCTAAATCTTCATAAGCTTAGATATCTCCCTTCTCTTCCCCTTTCCTCCCCTTTCTCCATGTTCTGTAAGATACTGGGATTTATTTCTCATGCTTACTCTTATCTATCATATTAGTGAACTCAGGCTAGATTTATCTGGTAATTTACAACTCCAGCTATTAATTTAAGATCTAGGGGCCATGGAGAATGAAAGCTCAGAAGATGCTGTTGATGGAGAAGGATTCGGATCCTGGGTGGAGGAAGGAGGTGGTGGGAGGGGTAGATGGAAAGAAACAGAGGAAAGGATGTCCAAAGGTCTGATTACCCGAAGAGGGAGGCCTCCAGTGCATTAAGGAGGGCATGGAGAGGGACACAGATAGGCCTACAGTGACAGAACTAATAACTCTGCATAGCCAGTCATTGAGCAGAGCAGAGATGAAAATAACTTATATTTCTCACCTGAACCCTATGTAGCAACTTCTCATGCTCCTTGTCCCCTTCCCCCATTCCCTCTGGGGCATTTCTTTTTGGCTGATCATTCTCAATTTCCTTGCTTTTCCATTTAAACAGATCTACCTGTAAGAATCTTGCTGAATATGTCTTTTCCTATATAACATTTCTATAATTGCTTCCAGTGCATTCTCAATTGACAATTGACTAGAGCACGCACTTTTCATTTCAAATTGTGTGAATATCTTCTCCAAATGGATGGAAAAATGGGAAGCTGATGGGACAGGGCACTTCTCCCCCTTGAGATTGAGAATGCAAAGTGTATTTAATTAAAACTATAAATCTGATTTTTTTTTCCTTACGGTTGAACTAATCTGTTTTATGATTAAAAACCCCCAACAACAAACCACAACAGAATGCTTCCTTTTTATCTTCTTACCAGTTAGTTATACCTGATCCAAATCTTTCATCTCTGGAGCAGAGACAGATAGATATTCAGGCTGGTCACCTCATCCTGCAGGATCCTTCAGTTGGAAGAAGGGCACCTCAGAGAATGTCTAGTCTAATTTCCCTATTTAATAGTAGAGGAAATAGTAGAGGAAAATGACTTGTCCAAGATCACAGAGATAAGTAAGCTAGGACCAGTTCAAACCTTGTTTTACAGAGAGCCTAGGCTCCTGAATGAATGAGTGCCTTAAGGGTAGGGACTTTTGGGGTTTTATTTGCTTATCCCTGGTGTCTAGCACAATGCCTCCTGACACATAATAGGTTTACTGATTGATTGATTGTAAAGTCCTGTTGTCTCTCAATTGGAAGCCTTCTCTGGGAGGAGATCTCTTTTCTGTATAATCTTTTCTTTGTGAGCAGGTTTCTTGGGAGCTCTGAATCTCCTCCAGCTCTTATTCTTCTCCAATCCAGACTGCTCCTCCAGGCCACTGTCCCAATTCTGGCCCAGACTGGACTAACTCCTTGCTCAATGTTGTCTTCTTTTATCCTCCCAGAGAATGGGCATGTGAGAACTCAAGGGCTTGTGGGAAAATTACTTCAACCAATCAACTTGCTCCTTTTAAAGGTTGTATAAACTCCTTTTCTTATGTAAACTCCTCCTCAGAAGTTCAAAGGGGGTAAACTCCCCTTAAAGGCTGGAACCAAAGGTGTGAACTAGAGAATTGTTAAGTACTGACTTAGCACTTTGTGTAACGTGCTCTCCTGGCAGTTACAATTACTAGTCTGTCCTAGACCCACCAGAGTACCTTTGACCACTGTCCTTTGCAGTGTGAGCTCTACCTGGCTCGCCTCCTCTGAGGCCTTCTAAGGTCTCTGGCCACAATCTCTTGAATCTATAGCTTAGTAACCGGTAGCGCACTCAAGAACAACCACATGTAATCTTAAAAGCCTTTATTATACCTACTCACATAATGCCCTAACTGATGCCCTGACTTGTTGGTTCCCTAGTGAACACCTGGTCAGAAGACCCATGTGTTCACTACCAAAACCCTTACCTCTTTCGGCTACCCATCTTGGCTTGGCCACCCAAGCTGGTGAGCCAGGGTGAACAGCAGGAGGTTAAAGAGGGCGGTTGCTGCCTGCAGTGGGCTTATATAGGGCCTGTGAGGTCACACACACAGCCAATCAGCGAGAGAGTCACCCATTACGAAGCTATCTCAATATGGCCAGGATCCCGCCCAAGGGCAGTCCTAATATCCACAGAAATTATTTCTGGGCCTCAATCCCAATGCACTGTGTCCGCCCATTTAAAGGGCCCTTACAATTCCCTTTCTCTTGTTTTGCGGGAACCGCACATCTCACCAAGCTAAACTTTTAGCACCAGCTATAGTTCACTTGATCCATGAGATGACAGTGTTATGCCCAAGGAGGTACAAAGCAGCAGATCAGTAAACAGAAGTATGACAATGAGAACCAGGCTCAACAGTGGCCCAAATGTTCAACCCATTCATCAAAGTCATACTCGAGATAATAAGCCAAAGAGGTTGGATGCCAATGAGGTAGGATGTCAACACTGAGGTGGGAAGTCAACAAGGTAAAACATCACAATTCTAGTTAACAAATATCAGTAGGTAGGTTGTCACAATTCTAGTTACATTTATCACAGTTCTAGACCAATTCTAGTTTCTAACAATTTTCTGTTGCACTTTTCACACTCCTAGAACAATTCTAGCTTATCACAATTCTCAATTGCACTTGTCACAATCCTAGAGCAATTCTAGTTTATCACAATTCTCAATTGCACTTTTCACAATTCTAGAACAATTCTAGCTTATCACAATTCTCTATTGCACTTGTCACAATCCTAGAACAATTCTAGTTTATCACAATTCTCAATTGCATTTGTCACAATCCTAGAACAATTCTAGTTTATCACAATTCTCAATTGCACTTTTTCACAATTCTAGAACAATTCTAGCTTATCACAATTCTCTATTGCACTTTTCACAATCCTAGAACAATTCTAGCTTCACAGGTGCACATAAGCAAAGTCATGTCCAGTAACATTGTCTCAATAACAACGGCAGGTGGGTGTGTTGGTTTTTCACCCACTAATTTAAAAGCATAGTCCTTCAATAGAAAGCATAGGGCAAAGCCTCTTCCCAGGCCACCATATGGCAAGTGGCCACGGGAGAAGCAAGCAGGCCCATTGTCCATTTACAGTCTTTATATTGCGTATCACCCAAAACAGTCCATCTCAGCTGCAACACTGGAACTGTGTCTGGTGTCTCTGGTGTCATGGTCAGGAGGGACATTGCTGCCATCAGCGTCTGAAGGGCTGCTGACATCTGGCTGGTCTCTCTGGACTGTTGTCTGGTCCTTCTCTTGGATCCCCAGGTTACAAATGTCTCTGGTGGGGATGAACTCTACTGCTGGATCTGCACCTAGGAAGGAATGTACCCAGGGCCCAACTTGGGCCTTTCCAAATGCCATCCAGGCCTTTCCACATCACAGTGGAAACAAAGTTGTTGTCAAAAAGATCAAAAGTCAGACAAAAGTTAGTCTGTCACTTAGCTGCACTTTCTGTGTATGCCCGAAGTGCATTGCTAAGGTAAAAGGCAAAGAATTTAAAAATGTAAAACCAAAATAGATTAAAAATATAAAACCAAAATAACTTTAAAATGTAAAATCAAAATACTTTGAAGATGTAAAATCAAAAATGTTTAAAAATGTAAAATCAAAATTTAAAAATTGTAAGCAATCACATATCCCAAAATTCCCTTCTCTTGTTTAGAAGAGAAGATCTTGGGGATAGTCTGTGCAGTAATGACTTTACTAGAACACTCGGCTATATCCCTGAATTCTTTTGCCTAAAAATCAAAGTTTGAGTTTCTGATACCGAATTGTACTCCAGGAGTGTGAATCAATAAATCTGATATTACTTTTCCTCCTGGGTCAAAGATCACACACTGTCTATTTATTCTAGTGATTAAAACAACAATTTTCCAACCCATTCTAGACATAAACACTGTTTTATAAGTACCCATAGGGGGTTGGGAAATCAAGCTCACCTGTGGAAGTGGAAAATCCACGAGGTAAGAAAAGAGGAGTTTCAACTCTCCAAAGACGATCCTAGCAGTTTTATAAGTATAAAACTCCACTCTCTCTAACTGCAAGGTCTTATCCCTGTAAGGTTTCTTAGAAATTAACTGAACTGTATTTTTAAAACTTTTCTGATTATACTCAATACCCCACAATTCCTTTTTGCCTTGGGGCATAAAGCCTACTCCTGTCCTTTGAAATGAAGACACAGGAGTTTTAAATGGATTAATGGGCAGTGCTGATGATATTATCGCCCTTCCTTTTCCTCCTCCCCCTTCTCCCTTGGCCCAAGAAGGTGAGGCAGAGGGAAGAAGAATTGGAAAATTCCCCAAAGGCTGATTTAAGATCAAACCTGAGCTTTGCACATAAAAAGAACTAAACTTCTTCTCAATGAAAGAGTAATGGATAAATTCCTTAAAACAACAATGCACGAGGTAAACCAACAAAACGCTAAGAAGAATTTCTACAACTGAAGTCCATGTGATTCGTTTATTTCCTTCCTTAGTTTCTGCCACTGGTTTGAACTCTTCCTGTTCTATCTGTAGTAACCTAGCTTTTTCTTCTTTCTCTAGCTCAATCTGTAGTTTAACCTGCAATTCCAGCAACTCTTGATGTGGCATTTTATACTCTGTACTGTCATACAATCGCATTAGCTCTAGGTTGCTCCCTCTCCTAGCTCTATTTACTGGGTGTGGGGATAGCCTTTGTGGAGCTTGATTACAAGCTTCCTGCTGTTCTTCAGTGGTGATCTTTGTTAAAAGATCTTCCATCTGGCTCTTTAACCTCTTTATATAATAAGCATTATGTTCAGCTGTGTTCTTGAGTCTGATCCCAGATTTACCTGGGTCCATATTGCTTCTCTGTCTTCCCTCTTAAGTGGCGTTTCTACCGGATCTTTCAGAATCTTAATTCTGAATATTAAATATTTTCAAAACCTGATAATTCCTGATGCGTCCACGTTGAGCGCCATTTGTAACGTGCTCTCCTGGCAGTTACAATTACTAGTCTGTCCTAGACCCACCAGAGTACCTTTGACCACTGTCCTTTGCAGTGTGAGCTCTACCTGGCTCGCCTCCTCTGAGGCCTTCTAAGGTCTCTGGCCACAATCTCTTGAATCTATAGCTTAGTAACCGGTAGCGCACTCAAGAACAACCACATGTAATCTTAAAAGCCTTTATTATACCTACTCACATAATGCCCTAACTGATGCCCTGACTTGTTGGTTCCCTAGTGAACACCTGGTCAGAAGACCCATGTGTTCACTACCAAAACCCTTACCTCTTTCGGCTACCCATCTTGGCTTGGCCACCCAAGCTGGTGAGCCAGGGTGAACAGCAGGAGGTTAAAGAGGGCGGTTGCTGCCTGCAGTGGGCTTATATAGGGCCTGTGAGGTCACACACACAGCCAATCAGCGAGAGAGTCACCCATTACGAAGCTATCTCAATATGGCCAGGATCCCGCCCAAGGGCAGTCCTAATATCCACAGAAATTATTTCTGGGCCTCAATCCCAATGCACTGTGTCCGCCCATTTAAAGGGCCCTTACAACTTTGTAAGAACCTAACATCTCCCCCTTTCTTTTGATTTAGAACATAGGGTGATCATGACCTTGAAACATAAATCCATCAATGTGGGAGGTATTATACATAATTACATAAATTACATAAACACATAGTAACATAATACATGCTAGAAGTATGTAACAAATAACATGATCAAATAATCATAAATTGAGAATTTATAAATGTCCATAAGTCCATTGTCCATTAGTCTCATCTTGTGTTAGAAAATCCAATGATTCCTGCTGGTTTTAAAGTTCTTTAACAGTCTTCTTATTAGCCATGCTCTTTCAGCGTCAGATGTTTCTTAGATCTTCTCCTTTGTTTTGAGGTTTTTCTCTTTTTCTGTCTCTCTCTGATGGACAAGGCAAATATGACTCGTTGGCACCCATCTGATTCCTTCTCCATCTGAAGAAATACAAGCAAAACCTCTCCCCCAAAAAATTAACCTATCTGGTCCCTTCCATTCACCACTTTCTGGGTCTCTCCACATCACCTGGCAATTATCTAAGGACAGTGGAGCTGCTCGCACTGGATACTGCCCTTCTGATAGGTTATAAAACCTGTCTGCCGGAGCCAGTGCATCTTTGTCAAAAATTAGAAAATTAATAGTATAGAGAACTAAATTTAGAAGCTCTCTAGGGTTACCTGTGTCTCCCCCTTTCTTTTGTTTTTGGAGGAGTATCTTAATGTCTCTGTTTCTTCTCTCTACTATTGCCTGACTTTGCAGATTAAAAGGTGTGCCAGTGGTGTGTAAAATTTTATACTGTGCACAAAAGTGCGCAAAATGTTTAGAAGAATATGCAGGTCCATTATCTGTTTTTATTTCTTGTGGCACACCCATAATTGCAAATGCTTGGATAAGGAATTCAGTGACCACTCGGGCTGTCTCTTTTGCTGTTGGCACTGCAAAAGTGAATCCTGAAAAGGTATCTACCACCATGTGGATAAAAAACAGATGACCAAAAGATTTATAATGGGTCACATCCATGTGCCAGATTTCATTGGGTCTCAAACCACGAGGATTCTTCCTTGGAGGGAGTGTAGGAGCGTGGAAAGGAAGGCAAGCTGTACAGCTTTTTACTATGTTCCTAGCTTCCTCTCTTGATATTCCAAATTGTAAATGTAAAGCTCAAGCAGCCTGATGATATTTAGAATGATATTCTTGTGCTTCCTGAGATAAAGGAGTACTGGCTAACATAGTTAAAAGGCTATCTGCCTTTGAATTTCCATCAAAAATAGGACCTGGAAGTCCACTATGTGAGTGGACATGCAAGATATAAATCTTGCCTGGATGCTTTCTCACTTGCTTTTGGAGTTCCTTAAAGAGCTGATAAATATTAGAGGCTGAAAATTTTATTTGGGCTGTGGCAATTCTTTGTACCACACCTACTGAATAGGCTGAATCAGTAATTATATTTATGTCTCCTGGGTAATAAGTAAGAGCTAGCATGATAGCTGAGTGGAATGAAAAGGAGTCCATACTACTTTCTTTATGGTTAAATCATGAGAATATACAGCACAAATATTTTCTTTGGAGGCTTCTGTAAAGAGTGTTGGTCCTTTAAGAGGAACCTTAGAAACCTTTTCTTCAAAAATCCATCTCCAATTATGTAGTAGCCGGGTTATCTTTAATGGAGACCCATGTGCAAAATTTGGAGCTGTGGCCAATAAAATTTGCCATTTTGGGATGGTCTCTCAGCTTACCTTAATTTGTGCATTAGTATAGAATGTGTATATTTTTTCAGGACTTACCCCAGATAATTGTACTTCTCTTGAGCTTCTTTTGTAAGCTGGAGTGGTGAATTTAAAGCACTGTCTCTCCTTAAACTGTCATATAGAGGTTGCAGTTGATTGGTAGTTAAGCCTAACACTGGACGCATCCATTGGATATCTCCTATTAATTTTTGGAAATCATTTAAGGTGTTCAACTTCTCTGTTCTTAAAGAAAGTTTTTGTACTGTGAGTGTCTTAGGATATACTTCATATCCTAAATATTGAAAAGGAGCATGTCTTTGATTTTTTTTCTGTAGCTATATGCAGTTTGTAGTACTTTAGTGTTTCCATGGTCTTTTGTAGACATGCTTCTAATATTTGTTCCTCAGGTGCACATCCCCAAATATCATCATATAATGTAACAATACTACTTTTGGAAATGCTTTTCTTACTGGAACAAGAGCAGCAGCAACATACATTTGGCACATAGTAGGGCTGTTTTTCATTCCCTGTGGCAAAACTGTCCATTCATATCTTTTATAAGGCTCAGCCAAATTAACACTAGCCACCAAAAAAGCAAATCTTTTCATATCTTCCTTATCTAGAGGGATAGAATAGAAAAAATCCTTAAAGTCTATAGCCCAAAGAGGCCATTCTCTTGGCAACTGAGTAGGAGATGAAAGTCCAGGCTGAAGAGTTCTCATAGTTTTCATCTGTTCATTTACTCTTCTTAGATCAATAAACATCCTCCATTTTCCAGATTTCTTTTTCTCCACAAATACTGGGGAATTCCAAGGACTTAGAGAAAGCCGCAAGTGTCCTTGGTCAAGTTGTTCTTGTACTATGTCTAATAAGGCCTTAATTTTATCACTTCTTAAGGGCCACTGTTCTACCCACACTGGTGAATCAGTCTTCCACTGAATAGGAACCAGTGAGAGTGCAGGTAGACCTTCAACGCAGCCCTGCCTAAAAAGCCAAAGTGCTTATTTGTAATCCTATCTGCTGTAAAATGTCTCTTGCTCACAGATTGATGGGGATTTTTTCAACTACAAAAGGAGTAAAAACTCCTGTTGCATCTTCAAATATCCATCTCAAAGGCATAGCATTAACTTTTGCTGCTATTGATCCTCCTACCCCAGACATGTAGATGTCTGCCTTAATCTTTGGCCAGTGACTGAGCCAATTGGCACCTCTAATAATAACTGTACAATCTTCACCCGTGTCTATCAATCCTTAAAATGGTATTCCATTTATATAAATAGTAAGCATAGGTCAGTCAGATGTCACAGCTGCTGTCCAATATATTCCTGGATTTTGTTCATTGGAGTCAGAATCTGGGCGACTATCACCAGGTTGCTTATTAGGGGTATGTAACAATAAGCCTGATGCTACTACTTCTCCTAGTTGATAAATCACATGTTGTCTACCTGTGTTAGTGATCGGGATATTAGCTACATGGTCTCCAGTTTCCCACATCAGTGTATGGATGAACACTGTTTTGTAAGCACTCTCAGAAGGTGAAATGGTCAACCCTACTGTGCCTGGAGGCAAAGGATCCATAGGCTGAACAGGAACAGATTTCACTTCTCCAGGGAATATCTCAGTAGTCTCTACTGCATACAACTTTATTTTTCCTAATTTCAATCCCTTTCTTCCATCTGATTGCCTTTTGGCTGATTTATCATGTCTTAAAATTCTCTGGATGTAACCTCGGCTGCCATCATGCCCCACTTGGGGGGCTGAAGCTGGGCCCCACCTCTCATTTCCCTGGGTCAATCTACATTCGGAGGCTCAGTGGAGGCCCTTGTGACATTTTGGACATGGAGTTTTAGGTCTTCTCTCACCCTGTCTTCTCACTGTATCTCCATATCTACACTGAGCTCTTAGATGTCCAATTTTTCCACATTGGAAACATTGATGAATTTCTCTAGAAGTCCTTTGCCAAGAGGGACCCTGTCTTTCCATGTTCATCATAGTCCGGGTATAAAAAGCATTTGTTCCCACATCGTCTTATGATCTCCTCTAAAGGAGCATCTTTGTCTAATCCCCATATAATTCTTTTGCAAATCCCATTGGCATTTTCCTTAGCCAGATGTCTGGTCATTATTTCTATAGCTGCATTTTCTCCAATAGTTCTTTTGATAGCAGTTTGCAGATGTCCCACAAAATCTGCAAAAGGTTCATTGGGACCTTGCTCTATTTTAGTGAAAGCCTCCCCTCAATCTTTTTGTCTGGGGAGGGAACCCCAAGCTTTTATTGCAGCCTTAGAAATTTGCTCATACACTGTCATGGTATAATTAATCTGTTCTGAATTCTCTGTATACCAACCTTCACCAGCTAATTGCTCAAAAGTGAATTGTGTGTTAACTCCTGTTTCCAAATTGCATCTGACTTGGTTTTTACATAATTCATGAAACTCCACAAGCCACAACAGATTTTGTCCAGGTTCTAAACTTGTCCTTGCCATGGATTTCCAATGATTTGGGGTTAGGACTTCATAAGACAAACCATCTAGTAACATTTTAACATAAGCTGATGTAGCACCATAAAAGGTACAACCTTTTTTCAAATCTTTAATTTTATTCAAATCTAAAGGGGTATATCTTCTCCTTTTTTGACCTACAGAGTCAATCTCTTCAATCACAGGATATGCATGTGTAAAATCACTTATATCCTGTCCTTTTCTCTTAGCTTTAACCAATGCTTTTTCTAAGCTTGTCATAGGCTGCTTAACAGGCAATTCTGTTTGTATTTCTGCCTCTTCCCCTCCTCCTTTTTGCTCCACCCTTGAAGGGTTAATTGAGGGAGGAGATGGGAAATACTCCTGTTGCTCAAAATTGTACTTAACTTCATTGTTATCTGATTGATCCTTTTCACCTAGTTTAGTTGACACCTCCCCATTTTGCTCCTTCTTCTTTTCCTTTAGAATAATAATTTTAAAAGCCATTTGGATTAAATTGTAGGTATGAAGTGTATCTTTGGAAATTGAGTTTGGTTTGGAATTGTAGTGTTCACCTAATTGCTCACCTACTAATTTCCACTCATCTGGATCCAATTCTTTTTCCAGAAAAAAACAAGGACATATGACCTGCACAGTTTTTAAAAGTTCAGTAATCTCCTCCAAAATTACAATCAATTGGCTTTTCATAATCTTGATAATGCTCTCTAAACATTTTCCTTGAACAGAAGGCATTTGCCCCATTTCACTGAAATTCTACTTTAGCTTTTTAACAAAGTTAAACAAAGTTTAACAAAAGTTTAACAAAGTTTCCTTGTTACTCACACTTCTGGGTCAGAGAGACTTTTCCACTGAGATCTGGATCGGAGGCTTTTCCACTGGAATTAGGATCTTGTCTGTCCCTGTTCGGGCATCAAAATGTCAAGGTCCAGGCTAGCTCTTCTGAAGGGCTCAGAATAAGTCCTTGTCAGGATAAGCAAAAGTCTTTGCCCCACGTTGGGCGCCAATTTGTAAAGTCCTCTTGTCTCTCAATTGGAAGCCTTCTCTGGGAGGAGATCTCTTTTCTGTATAATCTTTTCTTTGTGAGCAGGTTTCTTGGGAGCTCTGAATCTCCTCCAGCTCTTGTCCTTCTCCAATCCAGACTGCTCCTCCATGCCACTGTCCCAACTCTGGCCCAGACTGGACTAACTCCTTGCTCAATGTTGTCTTCTTTTATCCTCCCAGAGAATGGGCGTGTGAGTACTCAAGGGCTTGTGGGAAAATTACTTCAACCAATCAACTTGCTCCTTTTAAAGGTTGTGTAAACTCCTTTTCATATGTAAACTCCTCCTCAGAGGTTCAAAGGGGTAAACTCCCCTTAAAGGCTGGAACCAAAGGTGTGAACTAGAGAATTGTTAAGTACTGACTTAGCACTTAGTAAGAACCTAACAACTGATTCTTGTTTTTCCTGCTCTTATTACAATCCAGGTTGTTTTGCTGATTTATTCCCCCTGGTTACCTCCAGGACATGAAATCCTAGGTTTATATAGTTGACATGACTTTCTCTTTCATCTTCTAATAATAATAATAACAGTGCCAGCAATAGTAATAATACCAGTGTGTTATTTCCAGTGTGTTATACATGGATGCAATACTAGCACATGATATTGGCTTTGGAATTTGTGGGTTCTTTTTTATTATTTGATTATTATTTATTATTGGAACCAATTCTACCATGATTTGATTGTGTGATCCTGGACAAATCTTCCTCTTAGCCTCAGTTTCCTCATCTGCAAAATGGGGATAATAATAGCCCTTCTTGAGATAGGTAGGCATAGCAGATAGAGTACTGGCCCTGGAGTTAGGAGGACCTGAGTTCAAATGTGATCTCAAATACTAGCTGTGTGATCTTGAGCAAATCCCTTAACCCTAATTAACTTATCCTCTCCCCCAAATTATAGATAGCAATTTCCTCACAGGATTGTTGTAAAGTTTAATAATAATAATAGTATCCATATAGCACTTCACATAAATCATTTCATCAATTTTCATCAATTTCGTCAATCTCAGTCCTCTCATCTAATGGCACTTACCTCCCCAGATTGTTGTGAGAATAAAATGCCTATTTTACATATATTGTCTCATTTTATGTTCACATCAACCCTGGGAGGTAAGGGCTGTTTTTATTCTCATTTAAAAAATAAGGAAACTGAGGCAATCTGAATAAGATGATATATTATATTAATACTAAGAAAATGACCAGAGAGTTGGAAGTCATGTGATGGGAATGGCAAAGTAGGAAAAAGCATTTATATACCACCTACTATAAGTTATGGGCCACTAATTGGCACAGTGAATAGAGCATCTGGCTTAGAGTCAGGAAGACTCATCAAAGTTCTAATATACCCTCAATCACTTACTAGCTGGGTGACCTTGGGCAAGTCATTTAACCTTGCCTACCTCAGTTTCCTCATTTGTAAAATGATTTGGAGGAGAAAATGGCAAATCACTCCTGTATCTTTGCCAAGAAAATCCCAAATGGAGTCACAAAGAGTTGGACACAACTGAAAACAACTGAGCAATTCAGGTGGTTTAGTGGATAGAGTGCTGGGGCCTGAAGAAAGGAAGACCTGAATTCAAATATGGCTTCAGACACTAGACAAGTCACTTAACCTCTGTATGCTCTTTACTCCATTTAAAATGGGGCAATAATAGCACCTCCCTGCTAGGGCTGTATATATGTGTGTGTGTGTGTGTGTGTGTGTGTGTGTGTGTGTGTGTGTACGTGTGTGTGTGTGTGTCAAGCACCATCATCTCTCCTGATCCTGGTGACTGTCAGAGTCTTCTGCCCCAAACAGTGTTGAGTGTATGGGCTATTCCATGGAGCTTTCCCAACCTCTAAGAGCTGCTCATCCACCTTTGGTGTGTACCTGGCACTCACCTGTCACCTGTGGCTCTAAGGAGCTATAGAATGTGCATCACTCATACCCTGGTAAAGCCATCTTGGCAGACCAGCTACACCAGATTGAGGCTGATCAATAGGCCTTAAACCCATTGGTGACTTAGAAGGACATCTACCCAAGCATGTGAAAACCTTCCCTTGGCAGAATGGGTGGATGAGAACGATTTATTCCAATAACCGGGAAGGATGCAGGTGCTATGGAGTGCTTAGAACTTGGCCAGACCCCAAGACCCCAAGGTTATCCCCTGGGTCATTAACAGTCACCTTGACTTTTGTCCCATCATGGAACTTTGATCATTTTGGAACAGAATGAGACTAAACACTTTGGGCAACTGCCTCACTTAAATCCAATTCACCTGTGAGATCATAGGTTTTCTCTGAAAACAAAGAACAAACAATAACAGATAAGAAAACTGAGTCCAAGGTCACATAGACTTCAAGGAGCACTTTCCTTCCAACTTGGCCCAGGTGGAGGACTATGGCTTTAAGATATTGCATTTAATGTGGGTTGTGGTCCCTTTAAGAAACTAATCCTTTTTATTCCTTTCTGATTCCCAGCCCCTCCTAGCTGATTCAGAATTCAAGAAGCTAGGACCTTTGATTCACAAATTCTGGCCAAAAGCATCCCTTTGAATTGCAATAGAAGATCCGGATCCTCCCAGCCCCCATGGGAGCCAACTTGGGACTCCACCCACAGGCCCCTTTAGCTAAATCTCTCATTACAAAAGAGCCAAGCTGGAGTCCTCTCTGTGTAGAGGTTCCAAATATTTCCTTACGCCTGGCATGCCAAGGATCTCTGCCCACTGGAACACTGTTTCTGGTGGCCTCTTATCTCTACCTTCAACTTTACTAACTAGACTTTAACCTTACTTCCAAACCCCAAAATAAACCTCTTTTATCAATCTAGATTTTAGGATCTGTAAATTCCTTTACAGGGGACTCTTACACCACTACTAGACCTCATTTAACTCTGTATCCTTGCGCCAAATCCAAAGGGGCTGCAGGGGAGCTCTATTTGACTCCCTGTGCCCCAAACCTGTCACTAGACCTCAATTAAACCCTAATTTCATTTAAATATCCCAATTCTAAACCTCATCACATTGACTGCATTCCATGAGTCAAGAAGACTCATCTCCATGAATCTTTATGGCCTCAGACACTTACTAGCAGTATGATTCTGGGAAAATCACTTTGTCCTTTTTGCCTCAGTTTCCTTATCTGTAAAATGATCTAGAGAAGGAAATGACAAACTTTGCCAATATCTTTGCCAAGGAAATCCCAAATGGGGTCACAAGGTGTCAGACACAATTGAAAAAATGGATTAAACAAAATTATAGCCAAATATAGTTGAGGTATGGTTTGGTGTTTTTTGGGAGTTGATATTTCTTTTAAAATCTTGGCTACAAAGAATAGTTCACTGGGTAGAGATGGAGGAAGAGCTTTCTTAGGATTGAGTACTTCAGGCTTATTTAGAAAAGTCCTGTTACAAAAGTGATGAAAAAACAAAAATTACCAATAAAAGTAAAATGAAAAAAATCCAAGGAGACCTAAACAACCCCAACAACACCCAAAACAAAACTCCAAATATTTCTTTCCCTTTACTTTCTTCTTCAGTCATGAATAGGGGGATTTCTTTTCAACCTTCACCTCAGGAGGAAAGTACAAGAAGCCCGAGGGTGTATTTAACCTAAACTTTAATTTATATATGTATGTATTTATGTGTGTATGTATTATCTATTTCTATATCTGGCTATTTAATCTACTTATTCGTTCCCTCATGCAGACATCCTCCCTCCCTTCCTTCCTCCTTCCCTCCTTCCTCCCTTCTTCCTTACTTCCTTTTTTTCCTGGCAATTAGGATTAAGTGGTTTACCCAGGATTACACAACAATTTCCATCATGGGTTTTTGGAATTGTAATACAGTTTCTTAATACTTTTTTGGTCATGGATCTTTTTGGAGTCCAATGAAACTTAAGGACTTTTTTCTCAGAATACTTTTAGATGCATATTATAAAATATTTAGGATTATGAAAGAAATCAGCTATATTTAAAAAAAATTCAGATTAAGAATTCCTGCTAAAATGAAAATATCATGAATCCTGCTCAGTCCCTAGAAGAACACAAAGGGAGAAGCTTAGGGTGAGGGATTGGTATTATTTTTGTTGTTAAAAGCTGATGACTATTTTCATTTTCATCCAAACTTCTGCTAATGGTACATCTGAAGGGTGTAAAGTGATAGGAATTGTATTAAGGGGGCAAGTATGGGAGGAGAGGAGAAAATTTTGATATAAATTTTATTCTATTTCTCATCTCTTTTTAGGACTCATTTGTTTTAGAACTAGAGTCTAATCTTTTTCAAGTATTGGTAGATTTGTATGGCATTTTATAGTGGGATCATTCTGTGTGGTACTAGCTTGGAAGAACTATCCTGAGACCTAGGTGATTCATTTGGAACAATCAGGAACAGAGGGTTTGGGACACAGTCAATATTTTTGATGAATGGAGAGGAGGGGGAACAAATAATTCTTGTTTCTTTGTGACCTGTCTTTTGAGCTAAGAAAGCAAGAGTTAGGGTTCTTAAGTACTTCAAAAAAGTCATTATTTTATGAGGAGCCAATCTTGGTATTAATTGTGTGTGTGTGTGTATATATATATATATATATATTTCCTCCCCTCCCCCCCAGGCTGGGGTTAAGTGACTTGCCCAGGGTCACACAGCTAGGAAGTGTTAAGTGTCTGAGACCAGATTTGAACTCTGGTCCTCCTGAATTCAGGGCTGGTGCTCTATCCACTGCGCCACCTAGCTGCCCCCAACTGTGTATATAGTTTATCTTTTAAGAAAAATATCTGTGTACCTTTGTTATTATCTTCAAATGAATATTAGATACTTAAAGGCAGAGATTGTTTTCATTTTCTGGTTTCTGTATCTATCCCCCAAATGAATGAATCATCCAGTCAGCAGATATCAAGCATTTATTAAGCACTGGGGATTACAAATACAAAAAAATAAAACAATTCTTATTTTCAAGACAATTACATTCTAATGGGAAGACAAGTGTAGAGGAAATATAGAGAGTGAGGGAGTAATCATTATCTCTCCTCAAGGTTTTTAGAGTACCCCTATGGAATCAGAGATGGTTTCTCTAATATAGCTCATGATCTGATCAGCCACTATTGGAAATACTGTACATTATGGCAGAAATTAGATATGGATCCACACTTAACACCATATACCAAGATCAAAATGGGTCCATGATTTAGGCATAAAGAGGGAGATACATAAATAGATTAGAGGAACAGAGGATAGTCTACCTCTCAGACCTGTGGAGGAGGAAGGAATTTATGACCAGAGGAGAATTAGAGATCATTATTGATCACAAAATAGAAGATAATAGAAACTAAAAAGCTTCTGTACAAACAATACTAATGCAAACAAGATTAGAAGGGAAGTAACAAATTGGGAAAATATTTTTAAAAACAAAGGTTCTGACATAGGTCTCATTTCCAAAATATATAGAGAACTGACTCTGATTTATAGGAAACCAAACCATTCTCCAATTGATAAATGGTCAAGGGATATGAACAGACAATTCTCAGATGATGAAATTGAAACTATTTCCACTCATATGAAAGAGTGTTCCAAATCACTACTGATCAGAGAAATGCAAATTAAGACAACTCTGAGATACCACTACACACCTGTCAGATTGGCTAAGATGACAGGAACAAATAATGATGAATGTTGGAGGGGCTGTGGGAAAACTGGGACACTAATACATTGTTGTTGGAGTTGTGAAAGAATCCAGCCATTCTGGAGAGCAATTTGGAACTATGCCCAAAAAGATATCAAACTGTGCATACCCTTTGACCCAGCTGTACTACTACTGGGCTTATATCCCAAAGAAATACTAAAGAAGGGAAAGAGACCTATATGTGCCAAAATGTTTGTGGCAGCTCTTTTTGTTGTAGCTAAAAACTGGAAGATGAATGGATGTCCATCAGTTGGAGAATGGTTGGGTAAATTATGGTATATGAAGGTTATGGAATATTATTGTTCTGTAAGAAATGACCAACAGGAGGAATACAGAGAGGCCTAGAGAGACTTATATCAACTGATGCTGAGTGAAATGAGCAGAACCAGAAGATCACTATACACTTCAACAACAATACTGTATGAGGATGTATTCTTTTTTTTTTTTTTTTTTTTTTTATTATATATATATATATATATATATATATTTTATAATATTATCCCTTGTATTCATTTTTCCAATTTACCCCCCCTCCCTCTATTCCCTCCCCCCCGATGACAGGCAATCCCATACATTTTACATGTGTTACAATATAGTCTAGGTACAATACATGTGTGCGAATATCACTTTCTTGTTGCACAATAAACATTAGATTCCGAAGGTACATGTAACCTGGGCAGACAGATATTAGTGCTAACAATTTACATTCACTTCCCAGTGTTTCTTCTCTGGGTGTAGCTACCTCTGTCCATCATTGATCAACTGGAAGTGAGTTGGATCTTCTTTATGTTGAAGATTTCCACTTCCATCAGTATGAGGATGTATTCTGATGGAAGTGGAAATCTTCAACATAAAGAAGAGCCAACTCACTTCCAGTTGATCAGTGATGGACAGAAACAACTACACCCAGAGAAGAAACACTGGAAGTGAATGTAAATTGTTAGCACTACTGTCTATCTACCCAGGTTATTTATACCTTTGGAATCTAATACCTAACGTGCAACAAGAAAATGGTATTTACACACATATATTGTATCTAGGTTATACTGTAACACATGTAAAATCTATGGGATTGCCTGTCATCTAGGGGAGGGAAATTTGGAAAAATGAATACAAGGGATAATGTTATAAAAAATTACTCATGCATATATACTGTCAAAAAAATTTTATAATTATAAAATTAAAAAAATTTTAATAATAATAATAATAATAATAATAAAAGGAAATACTGTACATTGGCCCTGATAGTGTCAAGTCATTCTGGTTCTCTTTGAGTATGGACAACAAAAAGAGTTTATGATATCTCACTAATTTGTCCCCTGTACCTACTTTGATTACCAATTGGTATTCATTAATCAATCAAACTTGCTTTACAACTATGATGTAGTTGGTATAAAAATACTCTTCAAAAGTCTATGCCATATCCTCTTCCCATCATTGCATTCAGATCAAAGGAAAGTGGGCTCAACCTTAAAAAGAACAGGTGGTAAGGGATTAGCTTGATAGCTCCTGATTTCTGGAAATCTTTTTCTCCTCTTAATGGGGTTCTTATAAGAAATCTTTGTAGTTTTTTTGCTGTTCTTTTTTTTAAATAATATTTTATCCCAGTTACACATAAAGGCCATTTTAAACATTTTTTTTTTTTTTTTTTTTTTTTTTTGCAGCCAATGTAGACCAGACCCTACTGCCTAAGAGATGATGCTAATATCTTGATAGGAAGATAGGTAACTAAGAACTCTTCCAAACTCTCAAAGTCTTCTTCTGGCCCATATAAGGGAGAATGGCCAAGACTAAATCTAAGATGTACTTCTTGAGAAAAGGAAAATCTCATCTCTCTCTGAGATAGGGAAGGGTTTAAGAAGCTAAACAGAATAATTTTTTTAAAATCCTAGCAGTAATAGGGAGCCACTGGAGTTGTTAGAGACACACAGTTACTTAAATTCAGGTTTCCCTGACTTCAAGGCAATCTCACATGCCATGTTGCCTCTCTTGAGAATATAGTATCATAATTTTTAGCTAATCTTGGAAAACTAGTAGAATTCTCTCATCTGATATCTGAGGAAACTGAGATCCAGAGAAAAGTAATTTTGCATGAGTAGCCAATCCAATACTTTTTTATTAAATACCCACTCTGTGCCAGACACTGTATTAAGCTCTGGAGACACAATTAATAAAAAGAAAGAAGAACCTTATCCTCAAGGTGTTCAAGGAGGAGACAATATACCCAAGGAGATAGAAAGCCAGGGCTGGTGAGGAACATGTGAAGGGGCATCTTGCTCCATGGAGTTGAAACCAGACTGGGCATTAGATGCACAGTGGAGTGAGCTGAGTCCAGTTTCTGCTCTCTGCAAAGGAAAGCATTGGGAAGAATTTGGTGTTAGTGTTAGTTATAAGGTTTGAACCAAAGCCAGTCCTTTTTTTTTTTTTTTTCTGCTGCAAACTTGTTTCAAATAGGCTCACTACAACACAGAATTTCTCTGTCTCCACATATCTACTTCAGATCATTTACCCCTCTTTTCCTCCTGAAATATCATCTTTCTTTTTTTTCTGGGTCTGTTTTGCTCTGTAGTCTGTATAGACTGTTTCACTGAAATGAGCCATTTATTAGCAAATGTGAGAGACAGTCAAGTGACCTGGACTCTAGACAGGACCATCTGGACACTCCAGGGAAGCTCTAATACATTTCCAAGTGACCAGGAATTGCATTAGTAGTGTTCCTCCTGAGTGGAGACTTAGGTTGTACATTATAATTCTAGGTCCTGTATTTAACATGACACTAAGACACTCCTGGAATGGAGCAAATCACATATAATAAAAAAGGGTGGAATTAATTTTATCATTGCAGTTTTTGCTCAGTCAGGGATGGATACCCTGGATTTGTTCCTGGGTTTGAACTAGGTTTGTGAAACCTAGTGAAACTTAAAAGAATATCATTGTTACTTTGAAAAAGAAATTATTGTCACTTCTCAATGACTGGATACCCTTCCTCCCTCTTTCCACAATAGAACCCTTTCTTGTAATCAATAGGTCCAGTTAGTTAAGCAAAACAAATGACAATGTACGTCATTTTAATTTTTTTTTCAGAGAAGTAAATGAAACTTCCTTCATTAAATCATTTAATTCATTCATTCAAATACCCTATAAACACTCACTGAATTCCTCCTATCTACATTGATCTGATTTAGGCATTCCAGAAACAATGTGGTAACCAGGCAAAAAAATTTTTAAAAGGATTTATTAAGCACCTACTGTGTGCCAGTCACTATGCTAAGAATTGGGGAGATGCAAAAAAAAAAAAAAGAAAAGAAAAGGCAAAAATATGGTCTTCATTCTCAAGGATCTCACAGTTTAATGGAGGAGACAGTGTACAAACAAGTATGTCTATTGAAAATATATTAAGTATAAAGGAGAGGTAATCTCAGATCAAAGGCACCAGCAGTGGGTGGGACTGGGATGGGCTAATTGCAGAAGATGGAATTTGAGCAGAGTTTTGAAGGAAGCCAGGAGACAGAGATAGAGGAGAGCATTCCAGCATGGGGCAATGCCAGGGAAAAGCACAGAATGAAGAGGTGAGCATTTGTAATAGGACTTAAAACTAAAATTAAACTTAAACTAAAAGGCTTAAACTAAAGGATCTCTAAAATTCCACTTAGCTTTGAATCTTAAGATTTTATATTGCTCATACATAATAAGATCCCTGGATACAAAGGAAGTGAAGTCCTGCTCTCAAGAAGTTTAGAATTATATAGAAGGGTGGAGTGAACAAATATTTTATTTCTATAGTACCTACTATGTGCTAGATGGCACAGTTCAAATTCAGCCTCAGGCATTTGCCTGAACAAATCACTTCACCTTGCTTATCTTAGCTTCCTCATCTGTGAAATGATCTGGAGAAGGAAAGGGCAAACCTCTCCAGTGTCTTTGCCAAGAAAACTCCACATGAGATCATGAACAGTCAGACGTGGCTCAACAATAGTAGTTGTTGTCTCATTTGATTTTCACATCAACTCTTCAAGATAGATCCTGTTTTTAATGCCCATTTTACAGTTGAGGAGACTGAGGCAAACAGGGTTAAGTGACTTATCCAGAATCGTATAGATAGTAAATGACTTAGGTTGGATTTGAACTCAGATCATTCTGACTCTGGGCTCAGCAAAGAATCACAGAACATTAGAATTGGCAAGGACCTCATCCAACCCATTCTGAAAAAAAAAAAAAACAAAAAAAACAACATTTTCACACATCCCATAAATTGACATTCACATAACATAACTTGAAAGTAGAGTAGCCTGATATTCACAGAATTCCATAATTTTAGTATCAGTAGGATTCCCAGCATCCTCCCCATTTTTTGCACATGAAACAGCCAATCTATTATGTGCAATTTGTATTCCTTTAAAAAAATATTATGGGGAGGGGCAGCTAGATGGTGCAGTGGATAGAGCACCAGCCCTGAAGTCAGGAGGACTGAGTTCAAATGCGATCTCAGACTATGATGCTCAGGAAAAGCCTGGGCAAGTCACTTAACCTCAATTACCTCAGCAAAATAAATAAATAAATAAATAAATAAATAAATAAATAAATAAATAAATAATTAAATAAATAGATAAATAAATAAATAAATAAATAAATAAATAAATAAATAAATAAATATATAATATTATAGGGACCTTAAAACATCTAGGAGGCTCAATGGGTAGATCACTGAAGTCAGGTATATCTGAGTTTAAATCCAGCCTCCACCTACTAGCTATATGACCCCAGGCAAATCACTTAACTTGTTTGCCTCAGTTTCCTCATGTATAAAATGGGGATAATGACTCCACCTGTTTTGTAGGGTTGTTGTGAGAATGAAATGAGAAAATATTTGTGAAATACTTAGTGTAGTGCCTGGTACCTAGGAGACACTGTATAAATACTTATTTCCTTCCCCTGGAGGTCCATTTTATCCAACCCATATGTGAAAAGGAAAATGGATTCTAACATATACTAACATCTGATGATCATCTTCCAGCCTCTTCTTGAAGACCTTGAATGACAGAAATCACTACAGCCTGAGGCAAACTATTTCACGTTTGGACAGCTCTAAGGATTGGGAACATATTCCTGACATGAAGCCTACATTTTCCTCTTTATAGGTTCCCTGCTTTATCTTCCCCTCTGGGGCCAAAGAGAAGAAATTTAATGCTTGCTCCGCAGGATAGCTCTTGAAGACATTTGAGGAAGACAATTCCCATGTACCCCCTAAGCCTTCTCTTCTCCAGGATGAGTACCCCCAGCTCCTTTCACCCATCCTTGGGGTATGGACTGGTGGCCTTCATCCTTTGGCATGTTCTTCTCAGGATGCTCTCCAGCTTATCGAGGAGACGCAGGTACCGTGCAGCGCACACAGTAGGTCCCTAATGATCTGAGTGCGTGGATCTGCTGTGCACACAAGTCCCTATCATTTAAGACAGAATGGGAGCAGCGCCATGTCATTTTCCAATTAGATAACAGACTCGGGAGCCTGTGCCTGCTGAGTTGTTCCTGCTTAGCTAGCAATGGAACTTATGTGCTTCAGTTCCTCCCCTGGTCCTCTCAGGACCTGCCCGCCCCGTCCCACTCCCTCCCTTCTCCCCCCGGTCTCCCACCTTCTCCTCAGCTATTTCCTCCCAAGCACCTAGGCTGAGAAAAGCCAGTTCCTTTTCTCAGCTTCTCACCTTGGTGTTGGCCTGGTTTATGGTTAATAGCAAGCCGGCCTCAGGGACATGGGCTCTGACAGCGACAGGAACAAACTCCAACGTCTGAGACTGGGGTGAGCCTCGGGCCAGACAAGTGGGTCAGTGTAGGGGGAAGAAAAGGAGGTGGGGAGAGGGGAATGGCGGTGCTCAGCTGGGACTGCCAGTTTCTGATAATAAATAAATGAATAAATAAAGGCAGAGAAAAGAAGAGGGTGGGGGTGGGAAGGAGCCCAGCTGTTTGCAAGGTTCAGGTTTCCCCACATCTGGAGTAAAACAGGGCAGGCAGGAGCCCTTCAATGGGTCCTTGTTCCTTGGGAGAGGCTGGAGAAAGCTCTTAAGTCTCATTTGATGGTTCTGTCCCAGGCCCTTGCCTGGCATGAAGGGGTGGGATGGGAGGGGAGTATTCTAGCCTGGAGACTACATCTGAGATGTGGGATAGGGGAAGGGATTGGATTGGGGCCTTCCCTGCTGGAGCAAGACTGTTGTCCCAACATTCAGCACAGGACCTCCGCCCAATCCACCTTGATTCTTTCCCCCTTTCCAATTCTACAATTCTATTAACTTACAGGGGGATGTCAGTCTAACTCTGGCCCTGATCCCAGGTCAGGGCCAGAGTTAGACTGACATCCCTCTGTAAGTTAATTTTACTGGGATCTGATGAGGTTCTGTCCCTATTTTCCAAGAAGGCAGCAGAATTGGGGTAGAGTGTGTATGTGAGGAAGGCAGTCAGCTGATACGGTGGGAAAAGCTCTAGTTCTGAGTCCCAAGACCCAGGTCCAAATCTTGGCTTTGCTCTGTCCTAGTTAGATTTTAGCTAGCATGTATAATAATCCTTAAAGGTTTGCAAAGATTTTTACAAATATTATTTTATTCTCACAACCACCCTGGGAGGTGAATTATTATTATCCCCATTTTACAGATGGGGAAACTGAGCCTGATTTGTCCAGTGTCACACAGCTGGTAAGTGTCAAATCTTCTTAACTCCAGGTCCAACTCTTCCCTGGGCTATCTAGCTGCATGAGTTTGAACAAATCACTTTATCTTTCCAGATTCTCAATCTCAATGGTAATACAGTCTTTTTGGGTGGGGTTTTCTTGGCAAAGGTACTGGAATAGTTTGCCATTTTCTTCTCCCTCATTTGACAGATGAGGAAACTGAGGTAAATATGGTGAAGTGACTTGCCCAGGTTCACACAATTAGTAAATGTCTGAGGCTGGATTTGAATTCAGGAAGATGAGGCTTCCTTACTGCAAGCCTAGTGCTCTGAACATTATGGCACCATCTAGCTGCCCCTAGGTTGTATTAGATAATCTCTAGGGTTTCCCCAGTTCTAGGATCCTATCAATTTATAGACAGATGCCAGTCAAGAGCTGGTCCTGATCTCAGGAGTTATTTTGTTGGATCTGATAAGGTATTTGTAAAGTGCTTAGTACAATACCTGACACTTAGTAAGTGCTTTAAAAATGCTTGTTCCCTCCCCCTCCCCCTTTGGCTGGCACTTAGGACCACTATGTTTCCAACTCAAATAAAGCCAGGTCTTCAAAGAAGGAGAATCTTTATCTTCCTCTGATCACTCTAGTGTCCAAGGGTCCTTATTGTCAGAATGTTTCCCTATGCTCTTTTGAACCTAAAGCCTTCTTATAGAACTCTAAAAACCTCATCCCATGGACAGCCTGCCTTTTTTTTTTTTTTAAATTAAAACTTTTTATTGTCAGAATACACACATGAATAATTTTTTAACTCTGACCCTTGCAAACTTTGTGTTCCAAACTTCTCCCCCCTTTCTGTCACTCCCTCCCCTAATGGCAAGTTAATGCACTATATGTTAGTCATGTTAAAATGTTAACTCCAATCTATGTTATGCCTTTTAGAGCCTTGAACGCTATCTAATACTCAATACTCTCTCTTTCAGTTTCTCTTTGTCTTTACCTTCCTAGCCCCAGTTCCTCCCTTCTTTTAAAAAATGATTTTAAAAGTATTCATTAAGCACTTTGCTAAGCCCTGGAGATACAAATAAAAAGCTGAGACAGACCCTGTTCTGAAGGGCCTTACATTCTAACTCCAAGAGGTAACATGAATAGAAGTGCATAGTTATAGGGAGGATGGCATGGAGCATTGATCCATAGGGTACATTGGAGGTTGGATGCTGATGCTTGGGGGTCTGAGCCATGTAGCGGCAGGGTAGCTGCTAAGGCTCAATTTGTCTTCCATCTTAGCAAAAAAACTAACTAGTGATTCCCTGCTCATCCCAGCAATGGGAACAATGACATCTATTCCCAATGGATATGTTTCTTGAGAGCAGGGTCCGTTTTATTTTGTCTTTGCACCCTCACATCTTGGTAAAATGCCTGGGACAAAAAGTAGGTGCTTAATAGACATTGATTGAATTATGTGAAATTGAAATAGGCACAGGACCACGCTGGATGCCCCCTCAAGGGCCAGGTTCCAATCTTCACATACTGACTTCTGAGAAAGCTGCTTCCCATAAGATTCTACAGCCAAAAATACTCTCCTTTTAGGTATTCCTGCCAACTCCATTTTATAATCTCCTCGCTGGGAAGGGAGGACAGTGCAGGCACTTTGTCTGCAGGAAGGAAGCAATTAAATTATTAGCACTTTGAGAAATTAAATGACATAACTTATGGTGGAATAAGTTTAGCAGAAAACGTTGTAATGTGAGAAAACAATTAAAAAGAATTATATAAGGTTGGGTGCGTTCCTTTATTGCAATAGAGTTAGCAGTTAATTGATTATCATCTTGTTATAATGCAGCAGGACAGCTTCAGGAGAGCCGAAAGAGGTGGCACTCAGGAAGCGTTTAGCGGGGTCCCTGAAACAGGACAGAGAGAGACACGCTGAAATGCTCTCCTGGAGAGGAGGAGGAGGGGAAAAGGAGGAGGGAGAGGGGAGAGAAAAGAGACTAGAGAGAAAGCATGTCTTCCTTTCTAAGATTATAGGATTTAGAACTGGAAAGAGACTTGGACTACTGGACTTGACCCTTTCATTTTATAGAGAAGGAGATGGAGGTCTGAAGAGATGGAGGGACTTTGTCCAAAGTCAAATACGAAGGGAGTTAGTGAGTGAGAGGAGAGTCTACATTCATAGGACTATAGATTTAGAAAAGAAAAGAACATTGGTGGTCAAGGCTCCCCCTCCACCTTATTTTACAGGTGAGGAAATTGAGATATAGAGAGGCCAAATGACTTATTCTAGATTAAGTGGCAGGATGGGCTAAGGTCCTCTGATTGTTCCATCCACTACATCTTGTTGCCTGCTCTCCATTGTGGAGAGTTACAATGAAGAGTTGGCTTAGAGTTCTTTGAAATGATTTCGTCTGAATTGGTTACGGTTGGGCCAAAGGTGCTCATGATGGTCACATAGTATCTTCTTGGAGGGAGAAAATAAAGAGTTAGGTATTAATGCACATCAGGAAAAAGTCAGGGAAAATGTGAATGGGATTCTTTGGGGCAAAAAATGGCCTGTAATGTCCCTTCCAAATCTTAAGAATCCTTGATTATAACAAAGGCTCTAAAAGGAAAGTTCTTTCTTCTTTTCCTTCTTTCTTTCTCTTTTTCCTCCCTCCCTTCCTTCTTTTCTCCCTCCCTTCCCTTTCCCTCCTTTTTTCCTTCCTTTCCTTCCTTTCCTTCCTTCCTTCCCCTTTCCTTCCTTTCTTCTTTCCTTCCTTCCTTCCTTCCCCTTTCCCTCCTTCCTTCCTCTCTTCCTCCCTCTCTCTTTTCCTCCCTCCTTCCCTCTTTCCCTTCCTTCCTTCTCCTCCTTCTATCTGTGTCTGTCTCTCTCAATCTCTCTCTTTCTTTGTCTCCCTGTCTCTCTGTCTCTGTGTCTCTCTGTCTCTCTTTGTCTCTGTCTCTGTCTATTTCTCTGTCTCTCTCAATCTCTCTCTGTCTTTGTCTCCCTGTCTTTCTGTCTCTGCCTCTGTGTCTGTTTCTCTGTCTCTCTTTGTCTCTGTCTCCCTATCTCTCTGTCTCTGTTTCTGTCTCTCTCTCAATCTCTCTCTGTCTTTGTCTCCCTGTCTCTCTGTCTCTGTCTCTGTCTCTGTTTCTGTCTCTCTCAATCTCTCTCTGTCTTTGTCTCCCTGTCTCTCTGTCTCTGTCTCTGTCTCTGTTTCTGTCTCTCTCAATCTCTCTCTGTCTTTGTCTCCCTGTCTCTCTGTATCTGTCTCTGTGTCTGTTTCTCTGTCTCTCTTTGTCTCTGTCTCCCTATCTCTCTGTCTCTCTCTATCTCTCTCTGTTTCTGTCTCTCTCAGGATTCTGCTCTGGATCATGTAGCTATTAAAAGTGTGAGGCCAATTTGAACTCAGGTCCTCCTGCCTCTGGGGTTAGTGCTCTATCTAGTACACCATCTAGCTGCCCCTGAAGTAAGTTTTAAAAGTAAGAAAATTGGGGCAGTCAGATGGTACAGTGGGTAGCACACCAGTCCTGAAGTCAGGAGGACCTGAGTTCAAATCTGAACTCAAACACTTGACACTTCCTAGCTGTGTGACCCTGGACAAGTCATCTAACCCCAATTGCCTCAGCAAAAAAGAGAGAGAAAGAGAGGTAAGAAAATGTTTCAGGATTTAGAGATGAAAGGAACTCAGAGGTCAACTAAACTGACCCTCCCATCCCCTCATTTTACAGATAAGAAAGAAGAGGTCTTTAGAATTTAAGTGACCAGTCCCAGGACATACAAGTAGTAAACATCAAAGGCTACATTCAAACTTAGATCTTTTACCTTTGGAATCAATGCTCTTTTCATGAAAATCTAAATTTTTAAAAGAAGCTTCTTAAATGAAAATGCCTGGATTTCTGGGTAGGATGCTCAATTCTGTATCTTTGTATTGTTTTAGTTAGTAACATAGTACATGTGCTGAGCCCAGAGTCAAGAAAACCAGAATCCGAATCTGACTTCAGCGATTTACTAGCCATCAGTTTCTTTGTTTGTAAAATTGGTATAATAATAGCCTTTACCTCCCAGGATTGTTGAGATGCTCAGATAATAATTATAAAGTGCATAAGGCATAGTATCTGGCACATAGTAAGCTCTTTATAAATGATTGGTTTTATTTTTAGTAGTAATAGATAGAAGGCTTGACATTGTCAGGATAACCTGGGCTCTTCCTCTGAAACATATTAACTGTGTGACCCTAGTTAATCATTTAATCTTGTCCTTCCTCAGGCAACTCACTGCCTCATCCCACTTCTACATTCCCAAAAAGTAGTTTCCTCATTGGAATTTCCTAAACCAATGAAACCCCAAGCATGGTTCCCCCAAATCCCTGAAATGTCTTCAATTTTATACATCTAGTATCTTGAACCTAACTACTGCCATTCTCCACATCCATATCCTAGTATGTCCGGATAGTTTATACACTGGCACCCATTTGAACTATCCCATCTTGGCATGGCATTTTAATTTTTTTTAATAATAATAGCTTTTTAATTTCAAATTATGTGCAAAATAGTTTTCAATATTCACCCTTCCAAAACCTTGTTTCCAATTATTTCTCCCTCTCTCTCCCCCTTCTTCCTCCCCTAGACAGCAAGTAATCCAATATAGGTTAAACTGTGCAATTTTTCTATTCATATTTCCATTTTCATCATGTTGAACAAGAAAAATCACATCAAAAGGGAAAAAATGAGAAAGAAAAAAACAAACAATCAAGCAACAACAACAAGGTGAAAATACTTTACTGTGATCTACATTCAGCCCCCACAGTCCTCTCTGTGGATATAGATAATTCTCTCCATCACCAATGGCTTTGAATCTCCTCATTGTTGAAAAGAGTCAAGTCCATCAGTAGTGATCATCACATAATCTCATTGTTGCCATGTACAATGTTCTCCTGGTTCTGCTCACTTCCCTCAGCATCAATTCATGTGAGTCTCTCCAGGCCTTTCTGAAATCAACCTGCTCATCATTTCTTATAGAACAATAATATTCCATAAGCTTCATATACCATAATTTATTCAGCTATTCCTCCACTGATGGGCATTAACTCAGCTTCCAGTTCATTTTGGCATGGTGTTTTTATACCAAATATTCACCCAAAGTGGAGTTCTGATAGGTCTTGTTTGGATTTGAGGAGAGTGGTAGAGGGAGCAGCTATATCATGGTATTGATACCAAAAAAGAGTATAGAATGGTATCATAGTACAGATGCAATGATAATATAAATGACAATATAAAAATAAGAGATATCAATTATGTCTACTTAAAAAATACACATTGACAAGCAGAAAAGTACTAAAAATGCCACATTAAATTATATACAGTTTGTTGTTATTGAGTTTTGATTGACACTTTGTAACCCCATTTGAGGTTTTCTTGGCAAAGATACTGGAGTAGTTTGCCACTTCCCTTTGATGAGGAAACTGAGGCAAATAGGGTTAAGTGTCTTGCACACCAAGTAAGTGTCTGAAGTCAGATTCAGACTCAGGAAGATGAGTTTTCTTGACTCTAAATCTGGCTCTCTGTGCCCTGAGCCATTTGATTGACACAATTAGAAGGCATGGAGATGAGTAATATATTTAGGAGCAGAATATGTAGATTCAAATTCTGCCTGTCTCACTTTCTACTTGTGTGACATTGAACAAATCACCTAAGTTTCTGGACTTCAGTTTTCTCATCTGTAAAATGAAGGAATATGATTAGATTTTCTTTCACCTTTAAATCTCTGATCCAGAATCTGATACCTATACAATGTTCCTCACCCCAGATAACCACTCTCCACTCCACCTTTCTAGGAAGCATTTCATCTTATGTCTTCCATAACCCCCTGCTTTTACAGAAACTGAGACTGAAATTGAGGGAAAGGAAATGACTGCTAACATCACACCAGTATGATCATGGGCATTTTGACTGGAAAAACCTTAAAGATCATGTGATCTACTTCTCCCATTTTACAAAGAAGTAAACCAAATCCAGAGAAGTTAGGTAGGGAGTATAATGGGTAGGATTGGAAGGCCTGAGTTCAAATCTAGCCTCAGACACTTATTAGTTGTTAGTCTGGGAAAAGAATTTAATCTCTCTCATTTTTCTCATTGGTAAAACAGGTAGAAATAATAATACCTCATTGTGTTGCTGTGAGGGCCAAATAATATATGTAAACATATGGGAGTAGCGTTTGTTAGCAGAGACAATTTATGTGAAGTGTTTGCAAGCCTTAAGTGTTATGTAAATGGTAGCTATTACACAATTTGCCCAATCTAATATACTACTAAAGGGGCAGCTAGGTGGCATAGTGAATAGAACACTGAGTTTCCTCAGTTTCCTCCAGAGAAAGAAATGGTTTGCCATTTCCAGCATTTCTGCTAAGAAAACCCATATGGGGTCACAAAGAATTGGGCCTGATTGAAACGACCAAACAAGTATACTACTCATTAACACATCTGGGAATTAAGTCCAGGGTTTCTAGCTTAACATTGAGAGGTCTTTCTATGATACCCAGGGACCAAACCATTCTAAAAAATCTTTAAATTTTGTCACATCATGACACATCATGAAGCACACTGCTCACCTCCTCTTGGAAAGGTGATGGATGTGGGGTGCTCGATGACACATATGTTTTGGATGTGACGATGGGGAAATTATTTTATTTGATGATGCATATTGGTCAAGAGGATTTTTGTTTTTGTTTTTCCAAGGGGAATGGCATGGAATGGGAGAGACAGAAAATGGATCACTGAAAAAAATATATTAACAAATTAAAAAATAAACCTAATTTTAGCTCTTCCACTTACTAACTCTGGCTGAACAATGAACAAATCTTGATCACTACCTGGAACTGGGGGAGGTTGATAATTTGGGTACTTCCTGAGCTTGGGAGGATCAAATAAAATAAAAGATTTCTTATTTTATTTATGTATTGATTAGACTGGCTTCTCTTCAGTATAGTCGGGTGAACAACACTGCTTTTAAATAAAGCTCTGCAGCTTTTCTCTTAGAGTTTAAAATTTTTCAAGTTTTACCTATACTAGATGAGAGAAATCTCTCTCTGTGTGTGTGTGTGTGTGTGTGTGTGTGTGTTGGATATTCAATTCAGCAGAGGCACTCAGACCCAACCCCTAGTATGAGGGCTGGAAAACAGTTTGTAACTGCTCCCATAAATATCTTTAAATGTATTTTTGAAACGCACGACAGCTGATTGCTGTGGATTTATGTAGAGAAAATGGGTTCTGGTAACAATGCGACCCTTTCAACCATTGCTCATTCAGTCTGATATCATACTGTCTATTTGTTTCTAGCAGGTTTGCTGGAATCCTCTCCAAAATGTGCCAAGCTGCCAGGCCAGGAGGAGATTTATACCATCCAGGTGAGCTAATTCTCTTGCTCAGTGGGGGGCAAACATGGATTTGTAAATTACAAATTGTAAATTTATAGAAATCTCTCTCTGTCTCTGTCTCTGTTTTTGTTGTTGCTGTTGTTTTTTTATCTTTTACTTTTATTTTTTCTGAATTACACACAAACAAAAATTTGGTTTTTTAAAAAATTTTGAATTCCAGATTCTTTCCTTTTCCCCCCACCCTCTTCATTTCATCTTTCATCTACCACAAAGGTAAACACTTTGTAATAGATTATACATGTACAGTTATGCAATACATTTCCATATTAGCCATGTTGCAAAAGAAAACACAGACCAAATAAGCAAAAATAATAAAGTTTTTAAAAAGTATAGTTCAATCTGAATTCAGACTCTATTAGTTTATTTTGGAGATAGATAACACTTTTTCATGATAATCTGGACCACACTTTGAGAACTGCTGCTGTAAAAAAAATCTATAAACCTTCATTTTATATATTTTGTTTAAAATTCTATACTTTCAAAAACATTCTGTTTGCTTGTGCTTCTTTCTTAAATCACGTTCTCTTCTGGCCCTTTTAAAAAGTCACTGATGTTATATTCCTCTCCTCTTCTCTCCCAAGAAAAACAATCTACACAGTGGCCAGGTCCAAAATGTCCAGAAATTCTGAGTCTCTGCACCTTGTTTCCATTGAGATTTCAGAATATATGTTTCATCATCAAAGGTTCTCTGGAGGCATAGCTGCTCATTCCCTTTATCACAGTTCTTAAGTCTTTCAAAGTTATTTTTCTTTACAGTGAACTAATTTTTTACAGAAGAGAAAGCTGAGATTTAAAGAGGGGAGTTTGCTTACCCAAGGTTACAGGGGTAGTAAATGGCAGACCCAAGATTCATATCCAGATCCTCTTCCAAATTTAACATTCTTTCCATAGCATGAGGCTACCTCTCAGAGGAGAGCTGAAAAAAAAAAAAATCCAAGTTGCTTGTTCATTTTAGATTCAACTGGCCCATGTAGCTAGATATGGGAAAGAACTGAGCTTTTGGGATTAAATTTGACATGGCCCAAAGGGTAAAGAGGTAAATGTTTCCTTTTTGGGGATGAGAACATTTTGAAGAGCATAGGCCCTATTTTCAGGATATTCCTGAAAGCCAGGGAGGGAGGGGTTGGTTTGATACATCTTCCTTCCCATATTCTTCTCTTTCCAAGATTTGGATTCTATTAAAGGATTTTGTGGCAAAAGGGACCTTAAAAACTATTTAGTTCCCCATTCTCCATTTTACAGGTGAGAAAACTGAGTCTGAGATGGGGAGAATCCTTTGTCCAGGGCACATAATGACTTAATAGCAGTTGGGTTTCAGAGAATGATAGTTAACATCTATATAGCACTTACTATGTGCCAGGCACTATACCAAGCATTTACAATGATTATCTCATTTGATCCTCATAATTATTCTGGGAGGTAAAAGCTTTTATTTTTCCATTTTATAACTGAGGAAAACTGAGGCAAATAGAAGTTAAACAGTTTGCTTACTAGTAAGTCTATGAAGTCAGATTTGAATCTAGGTCTCCCTCTCTCTGGGCCCAGAGCTATATACATTGTACCAAAGAATTTTAGCACTGAAAGGAACCTCCGAACCTATCAAATATAACTTTCTGAAAAGGAACCCTTACTATAATATACTCAACAAATAATCATCTGGTTGAAGAACTTTAGTGGAGGGGAATGTGAAACCTCCAGAGGCAGCCCATTCCATTTCTGGACAGTTCTAATTGTAAGTTTTAAGTTTTTCCTGACACTGATCCTAAATTGGTCTCTTTGAAATTTCCATCAATTACTCCTGATCTGCCTTCTGGGACCAAAGAGAACAAGTTGATTCTTTCTCCAGAGAAAACCTTTAGTTACATAAAGATAGCTCCCCTGCTTCCTCTGGAGAATTCTTTTCCCACTTTTCCATAAGAATTCCCATCCTCAGGCAGATAGACATATCTAATCAGATGCACATCTAGTCAGATAGATATTGAGTCAGTGTATGGACCCCTTTTCTTTCTTTCTTTTTTTTCAAATAGTTTTTATTTATCAGATATATGCATGGGTAATTTTACAACATTGACAATTGCCAAACCTTTTGTTCTAATTTTTCCCCTCCTTCCTCCCCCCTCCCCCCTATGGCAGGTTGACCAATACATGTTCAACATGTTAAAGTATAAATTAAATACAATACATGTATACATGACCAAACAGTTGTTTTGCTGTCCAAAAAGAATTGGACTTTGAATTAGTGCACAATTAGCCTGTGAAGGAAATCCAAAATGCAGGCGGACAAAAATAGTGGGATTGGGAATTCTATGTAGTGGTTCATAGTCATCTCCCAGAGTTCTTTCGCTGGGTATAGCTGGTTCAGTTCATTACCGCTCTATTGGAACTGATTTGGTTCATCTCATTGTTGAAAATGGGCACATCCATCAGAATTGATCATCATACAGTATTGTTGTTGAAGTATGTAATGATCTCCTGGTCCTGCTCATTTCACTCAGCATCAGTTCATGTAAGTCTCTTCAGGCCTTTCTTACAGAACAATAACATTCCATAGCATTCATATACCACAATTTATTCAGCCAATTTCCAATTGATGGGCATCCAATCTGTTTCAGTTTCTGGCCATTACAAAGAGGGCTGTTACAAACATTCTTGCACATACAGGCCCCTTTCCCTTCTTTAAGATCTCTTTGGGTTACAAGCCCAGTAGTAACACTGCTGGACCAAAGGGTATGCACAGTGTGATAACTTTTTGAGCATAGTTCCAAATTGTTCTCCAGAATGGCTAGATGTATTCACAATTGTGGACCCCTTTTCAATCATGTTTTTAAGTGTGCAAAATAAAATATATAGAGTTATAACAGAAAAAAAACAGTTGAACTAGAAGGGACTTGAGAAATTATTCACTTCATGTTGAAAACTATTTTTTGCATGTATTCTGAAAAATAAAAAGTTATTATAAAAATATTATAAAAATACTTTAATTCTTGCATTTCAGAGAAGAAGAAACTGAAGCTCAGAAGGATTGTGACTTGTCCAAGATCATACAGACAGTAAGTGATAACCAAAATTTGAACTAAGTCCTTTGACTCCAAAGCTAGTACTTTTTTCCATTGTATCAAGCTGTTTCTCTCTCTTTTTTGGGTCATTTTGGGCCAGCTCTCCTAGGGAAATTTAAAAAAACCTAGTTGTTGCTTGTATGTATGATTAATCCCTGTAGAACTGGTTCAGAGAGATTTATCCCAAGATTGATATAGGGTAATAAATTGTTCATCCACAGCTATTCTCCAAAGATTGTCTAAAATATTATAAAAGGATTGCAATCTGTATTGTTGGAGGAGGTATCCACACCAAAGAAATCATGGATCCTCTAAATATATACTCATACATACAGACAGAGACATAAACATATTTCAAGCATATATATGTATAGATATACACATGTATATGTCTGGGTATATATATATGTGTGTGTGTGTGTGTATGTGTGATTGTGTGTCTATATCTATACACACACACACACACACACACACACACACACACACACACACACACACATACACATATCTGTAGTTGAGGGTGAATTGGCCTACAGAGACCATTCTAGGGAATTTGTATCCAGAGCTACCCTGGAAACTTCTGAGGACTCTGGGGATGTGGTTTTTGGCATTAGTCTTCTTTGGAAATGACTAACTTCCAACTGTTTTTAGCCATGTGGCAATCCAGCTGCCACATGATAAATCCAAAGGATTTATCCCTTTAGTGTGCCACAGACCCTGAGGGGTCCCTTGACCTTGTCCTACTCCATGTTGATAAGGGATTGGAATGCTGGGTAAATTAAAAGGAAAAGCAGCTCCCAACTGACTTTGTTCAGTCCTCCAAATAGCATCACGTCCACCTGAGACTTTCAGTCAGGAGTGGAGATGGGGCTAGCTCTCATCCTGGAATCATGGAGTCCACTTTTAGGCAGCTGTCAGAGAAAGGGGCACCACCACACAAACTTGAACTTGGGCCTGCAGCTGCTTTTCTCATTTTGTGTTTCCTTTCCTGAGTTAGATAACTGAACATCAATTCCTGGCTGGATCTGTCCAGGCCTGGAGTTTCAAAGTGTGGAGATCCTCTGACTCAAATCCTCTGAATGGAGCTGACTATTGTCAGGGGGACTTCTGCTTTGAAGAGGATGGCCACTTACACAAGAATTGACTGAAGCCTGGTTATTTTATCAGAAAACAAATCCTGGAAATGGTTTGGACAGTAGAGAGTCAAGTTGAAATGTAAAATAACTAATTGTAGTAATTTCCAAGAAGTGCTTTATGTTTAAGGTTTAAGTACCAGCCTCCCAAGAGATTATATATATTGTTCCCAAATTCTGTTTTAAGTCTCACTTTCACTGTGTACTTGTAAAGTTTTTTTTTTCCTGTTGTAGCATTTCTTTAGTGTAAAAGAAATACCTGTTCCATACCTGATTCATATTTATACACTGAATACCTTCTACTTTAATTTTCGGGAAAATTCTAGGTCTAAGTCTAGGTGGATCATCTCTAGGACACTGGTATGGGTGCTTAATAAGCAAAAGAAAGAAAAGTTAGCCTGATTCTCCACCCCCACCCCCCATTATATGCCTCTTATTACAGAATCCTGATGGAATCACATGCTTAAGTCCAGAACAGAGAGGCCCTGCTAATGGAGAAGGGAATGGGTCCAGCAGTGGTTTCTAAAGGTTGGACACATATAACATCCACACATATTATGATAGAATGTAACCACATGTTTATATGAAACATTTTTGCCTTCCAGTTTGGATTCTTCCTCATCCAAATTTTATTAATAGCACACTAGCCTTGGTATTATATGAGATTCTCAGGAAATGAGGACTGAGTGACTTCCCACCAGTCCATAAAGTCTTCTAGGGAGGGAGAGGAGTTCTCAAACTTTATTTCTTAGGTAAGTCAACAGAATGGTTGGGGATTGGGGCCCAAAACAAAGACCAGGAGTCGAGGAACTGTTAGCAGATAGGAGTAAGTTTGCCCATCTCTCTGGAAGTCACCACCAATAAAACCAAATCAATGAAAGCCCTTTTAAGTTGGTTGGATCAGTGACCCAGAAAAAAGCTCCCCTGCAGAAAAGGAAATGATAGTCAATAAAGCGAGAAGTCAATGGGAAAAATCTATTAAAGAGAGTGAGATATCAGGAGACCTCTGGTGTTAACTGAGACCCTTTGGAACCGAGCCACAAAGCTGAGAGGGTTTTTAACCCTTGAGAACCTGGAGATTTAGAGTGTTCTTATTTCTAGGGACATTTTGTGAGGTGGGGGCAGGGGGCAAGAGGCTGTGACCGGAGCGTTTATTGTTCCCGTAGGTTGCCTCCTGACATCTATTTCCCCTCTTTCCCCTAAAACAATACTGAAGAATACATGCTACATTCATCCACTTGTCTTTAGCTTTGTGAGAATTCAGATTGTTCAGGGAGATATGTAGAGGTGATTGTTTCTTGGATAGATTGTAACCTCCTTGTGGGAAACGACTATCTTCTGTTTATTTTTGTTTCCCTTTGTGGGGTGTAGGATAGGACATTCACTCTCTGTGGGAGCTGCAGGGTTGTACCATGGTTAGACAGCAGTAGAACTGGACTGCGATCTCATCTCTGTCTCTTACTTTGGCCAGTTACCGTTGTCTCTTCCATCCTCAGTTCCCTCCTCTGCAAAGTGAGGAAGTTGGACCAGACAAGGACTCATACAATCTCTGCTACCTCTGAATCCTTTGGGTGTTTCATCAGCACTGTGGACTGGCTGCCTATCTTGCGAGTTTACTAAGCAGATTCTTGTTTCTTGGGGAACTTTTGTTGTTGTTTGGTTGTTATAGTGGTGTCTTACTTTTTGTGATCTCACTGGGGTTTTCTTGGCAGGGATATTGGAGTGGTTTGCCATTTCCTTCTCCAACTCATTTTATACATGAAGATGCTGAGGTAAACAGGGTTAAGTGGCTTGGCCAAGGTCACACAACTAATAAGTGTCTGAGGCCAGATTTAAATTCAGCAAGAGTTTGCCTGGGACCCCTCAGAAGTCATGAGGCAATGTATCAGTCCAGCCTGTTGTTAGCCAAGCTATGGAAACCAGCCTGGCTTTCCTGCCGGGGGTTTGGATGAAATAATAATACAAATTAACTAACTTTGTATCACACATCTTGGGAAAATATGGATTGCAGAAGAATTCTTAATTCTAGTGGGTTGTCAAGTCAGGGTAGTCCAAAGGTAGAATTGTAGATTGGGTTTGTAGCCTATCTCCTCTTGCTTTTTACCTGTGTGATCTTGGACAAGTCATTATTTGTAAGCCTAACTTTTTTTGTAGCTTTAGTATCTAGTATTTACAAAGTAAATCATATATCTGATTCCATCCTTCCTCCAAAATCTTCTGGTTTCTGAGGTTCCTCCCAGCTCTAAATCTAAGGTCCCTCCTCAGAACTTTCATCAAACACTATTGTGTCCACTGGTAGAAAGTGGAAGTGTGGTAGAGAAGGCACAGGACTTGTCATCCTAGGACCATAGGACCACAGAATTTTGCACTCAAGACTCCCATTTTGTGTCAAGAATCTTAGGTCCAAAGATAGTCAAAGAGCCAGTATTGTTGTTGTTCAATTATTTTCAAGTTTTGTCCAACTCTTGTGACTTGTGACTTGGGATTTGGGATTTTCTTGGCAAAGATACTGCAATGGGTGACCATTTCCTTCTCCAGCTCATTTGTTAGACAAGGAAACTGAAGCAAATGGAGTTAAGTGATTTGCCCAGGAACACATAGCTAGTAAATGTCCGAGGCAGGATTTGAATTGTAGAAGATTAGAATTCCTGACTCCAGGCCTGGCACTTTTATCTGTTGCACCACCTAGCTGTCCCTCAAAGAGCCAAAAAGAACCTTAAAAAACACCAACTCTAACTTTCCCATTTGATAGAATTATTGATATCTTTTGTTTCCCCATTACCTTGATTTCCTGTATTTTCCCCTCATTCATTCAGAGAGCCATCATTTCTACCCAATTGGATCTCATCAATCTCATCAATTCAGAACTTCCTTCCAGCTACACAGATTTATAGGAATCTTGACAATGTTCTCCCGTAGTTTGTTACATGAGAACCACACCCAGTGTCATGAAGGCGCCTTAGATTCTTTCCAGCAGAATACTCTGGTGTTTGTTTGTCATGGGTTGAAACCCAAGGGTTTGTAGCAAAGAATTAAAAAGAAAGAAAGGGAAAACAGCAGTTCAACAAAAATTAATCAAAGTGTCAACTGCATTTGACAATGATATGAAGTCTTCAACACTCATTGCCCCAATCTCTGCATGGGTGGATGGAAAATACCTTTTAATCCCTCTTCTTTGGGGTCAAACTTATAATTAGTTTTGGGCATTGACTTTTTTGTTAATAATAATAATAACACCCACAATAACAACAACGGTAATAACTAGCTCTTGTCTAGCATTTACCAGTTGTTGTTCAATGTTTTGGGTATGTCCTACCCTCTATGACCCCATTAGGAGTTTTTGGGCAGAGATACTGGAGAGGCTTGCCATTTCCTTCTCCAACTCATTTTACAGCAGAGGAAACTGAGATAAACAGGAATAAGAGACTTTCTAAGGCCCTAGCTAATAAGTGTCTGAGGTCAGATTTGAACTCAGGAAGCCATCTTCCTTTTTTTCAATTTTTTTAATGAAAGCTTTTTATTTTCAAACACATGCATAATTTTTCAACATTGATCCTCACAAAACCTTCTGTTCCAAAATTTCCCCTCTTCCCCCCCCTTAGATGGCAAACAATCCAATATATGTTAAACATGTTAAAACGTGTTAAATCTAATATGTATAACATATTTATACAATTCTCTTGTTGCACAAAAAAAAAAATCAGATCAAAAAAAGAAAGTAAATGAGTAAGAAAACAAAATGTAACTGAACAACAACAAAAAGAGTGAGAATGTTATGTTGTGATCCACATTCTGTTATGTTGTGATCCACAGTGTTTAAGGCTTCATTTGAAGTTGAGGCTTCCTTACTCAGACCCAGCATTCCTCACTGTGCTACTTAGCTAGCTACCTTTCTATTTACATCGTTGTAGTCATTGTGCATCATTGCATATATTGTTTTCCTAGCTCCTTACCTCAGTTTCTATGTCTTTCTATCCTCGTATTTAATGTTTCCTCCAGAGTAAAAGGATGTATGAGAGACTATGTAATTTATTCATGGGCATATTGTCAGAAATCTTTTGAAAATGTCTCTGATGGAGTATCTTGAGTCTAGACAGGCTTAGCAGGGAGGTCTCCAGATTTATCTTATTCCTTTTTTCTGGGAACGAACAAAGTTGCAGACCTGGTCTAAGACCTCGTCTATATGTTCTTTGAAAGTTTGGAGATTTGGGGATAACTCCCCAGTTCTGCTCCTCAAAGGTATCAGGTTGTGTAGTAGCTAGAATGGATAGATTCATCTTCTTGAGTTCACACAGCTGTGTGATCCTGGACAAGTCATTTAACTCTATTTGCCTCAATTTCCTCATTTGTAAAATGAGCTGGAGAAGGAGATGGCAGGCCACTCCAGTCTCTTTGCCACGAAAATCCCTAAAGGTTAATCCGGCATGACTGAACAACAACAAATCTTTTCCCTATTACTTTGTATTAATATTAATTGTTAGCATTTCTATAGCACTGTGAGGTTTGCAAGGTGATTTAGGCAAATCATCTCATTGGAGCCTCACAACAAATCTGGTGCAGGAGCTGGGACTGAGAGAGATTAAGTGACTTGCCCGGGGCACCGGTTAAATGTCTAAGGCAAGATTTGAAGTCAGGACTCCCTGATTCCAACCACTTCCTGGCCCCTATTGGTCACCAACTTGTCCTCCTCCTTACCAGTTTCCTAATAATAATGTCAGTGTTTAGGAGGATGAGAATGTCACAGCAGAGGCTGGCATTTCACTTTGCTTTATTTTGTATATGTTTATGTGTGGACATGATGCGTCCCCAGCTGGAATGCGAGTCCTTTGAGGGGGGCAGAGCCTTTTCTTGTTGTGTCCCCCATGCCTGGCACACAATGGCTGATTTCTCTGAATGTGTGTCTAACTGCTAACGTGAGGGGAAGTTCTCTGGAGAAGGGATTTCTGGTTTCCGTCTTCACGTGGATGGAAGTGGATAGAAGTGAGTGCGAGACTTAAAATGTAAAACAGAGCCTGATTCCCCGGTCCCTTTCACTTCTGGCATTCTTGCCCAGATAGATGCTGTGTCCGAGCCCTCCACCCAGGCGGTGCTCTCCCAGACTTGGGATGGGGGTCTGTGGGTGTGTTAGTCGCCACAAGGGGGCAGCATTGGAAAGCACAAAGCGAGCCCAAAGTCAGAAATACCAAACGTGGGAGGATTCCATTCTTGCTGAAATTATTGGGGGAATCACAGACACCTGGACTGACAGGAATGAAAGTAACTTTGGAAACCGTCAAGTCAGACGCTTTCATTTTGCAGAGGAAGAAACAGAGAGCCAGAGGGCGAAATGACTTGCTCAGGGTCATAAGGCAAGCCCCGGATTTCCAGGCTTTTAGGATGTGTTCTTTCTAAGGTGCCATTGGTTGTTTTCCTCCCAAGTGATAGAGGGGAGGCTAGAAAATGGAAGGCAGAGAAGGGGGAGAGAGAGATACAGAGACAGATTGGCGAAGGGAAGGGGGGAGAGACAGGAAGAGGATGGAAACAAATGCATAGAGAAAGAGAGGAAAGAAAGAGAATGAGAAAGACAGAGAGATAGATAAGAGAGATAGTGAACGAGGGATTGAAAGAGACAAGAGAGAGAATGAGAGACACAGAGAGAAAGACAAGAGATTGTGAATGAGAGATGAGACAAGAAAGAGAGAGAATGAGGGAGACAAGAGAGAGAATGAGAAAGAGACACAGAAAGATAAGAGAGTGAATGAGAGATGAGAGAGAGAATGAGAGAGACAAGAGAAAGAATAAGAGACAGAGAGAAAGATAAGAGATAGTGAATGAGAGATGAGAGACAAGAAAGAGAGAGACAAGAGAGAGAATGAGAAAGAGACACAGAGAGAAAGACAAGAGATCGTGAATGAGAGATGAGAGACAGGAGAGAGGAGAGAGAGATAAGAAAGGGAGAAAGATGAGAGAGACTGAACAAGAGATGAGAGACAGAGAAAGAGAGAAAGAGAGAGGTCAGTCTGTTAGTCAATAACCATTTAGTAAGGAAGTACCTACTCTGTACCAGGGTTGTGCTAAATGCTAGATCACAGCTCATAGGTGTGATGGTAGATTATAGATCATAGTTTACAGATTAGAAGATTTAGAACTGGAATACCCTTAGAAACCATCTTTTTTCAGCCTTCATCTTTATACATTAAAAAACTGGTCAATATGTTCAAGCTCCTGATTTCAGGTAGATAAGGTATTATTATCTCTATTTTACAAGTGAGATAACTAAAGCCCCAAAGTTTATTTAACTGGCCCAAGGGAATATTATAGAATCTCCAAGCTACCAGTGTTTCCACATATTCTCTTCTCCTCCCTGCCCCTCCCCCTCCCCTCTCCCAGTAGGTTTCCTAATAACAATAGCAAGGAGATTTTGGAGGAAGGAAAATAATCGAAGCAGGTAACAGATTTTCCATTTTGATTAAATTTTTATTTACAAGGAGCCAGATTTCTTTTTAGGGATAGCAGATTTCTTTTCAGTATGTGCTGGTATCAATTTGCATAACTATAGGGACACAATAGTGTGCACACCACTCTCTCTTCCCCCACCCCTACCCCTCAGCTGATTAAGCCAGGAGATGTGTGAGATGGGACCTGGAGGGTCCCTAATCCATGTCTTCAGATTGGGCCCTGGGTCCTGAAGCTTTAAACCCAGATGAACAGAACATTTTGCAGAAAGACTTTATTCCCTCCTCTTCCCTCCCCAGTGCCTCTCCCCGTGAGTTCCTTTCCAATGGAGTCACTTGCTAAATAGGTTTCTGGTGGAAATGTGGTTTTCAAATTTGGGAAATCTCCATTAAGTCCTTTTATTTAAGAAGGATGTCATTATCGGGTCTCCCAGAGGACGATTACTATTCTATTAGACAAAGGCCGCAGACTTCCTAGGTACTATCTGGGGTCTGATTTAGAGGCAGGAAAATATAGACAGGAAAAGAGAGAGAGAGAGAGAGAGAGAGAGAGAGAGAGAGAGAGAGAGAGAGAGAGAGAGAGAGAGAGAGAGAGAGAGAGAGAGAGAGAGAAAGAGAGAGAGAGAGAGAGAGAGAGAGAGAGAGAGAGAGAGAGAGAGAGAGAGAGAGAGAGAGAGAAGAAGGGAGAGAGAAAAGGAGGGAGGGAAAAGGAGGGAGAGAAAAGGAGGGAGGGAGGGAGAAAGAGAGAGACAAAGACAGACACACACAGAGAGACAGAGACAAAAAGAGAAAAAAAAGAGAGGGGGAAAGGAGAAGGAGGAGGGAGAGGAAGGGAGGAGATATACAGATAGATATAGAGACAGAGGAAAAGAGAGAGAGGGAAACAGAAAAGCAGCAAGAATGGAAATATGGAAGAGGAAGATAGAATAGGAGAAAAGAAGATGGAGAGACACAGATAGAGATTGAGACAAAGATAGAGACAGAAAGACAGAAGGCAGGTAGTACAGAAATGAAGGAGAGAATGAGAAATGAAGTGAGAAGGAAAAAGAAAGACAGAGACAGAGAAAGAAAATGGAAAATGAGAGAAAGGGAAAAAATAAGATTGACAAAAAGAGACAGTGAGGAAAGACTAAAAAAAAAGACAGAGATGTACAGAATAGGAATAGAAAAGAAAGGAAAAGGGTTTAGAATGGATAAGAGAGAGAAAGAGAGTGAGAGATAGGAAGAGATAGACACAAAGAGAGACAGAAAAAGAGAAAGAATGGAAATATGGAGGAGAAAATGAGTGACCGGGTAGGAGAAAAGAAGGGAGATAGAGTAGCACAGAGAATAAAATAATGAAAAATGGAAGACAGAATGAGAGAGAGAAGAAAACTGAGACATATAGGAAAGAGTAAGAGAGAGACAGTGTGAGAGACAGAAAGGGAGGAAGAGAAGAAAGAGAAGGAAGAAAAGAGAGATAAAGAGCAAGAGTCATGGGAGGACAAAAAAAGATGAGAGGAAAGAGGAAGAGAAATAGGGAAAGAAAAAAGTAAAGATATAAGGAATGGGAGAACAAA
>NC_133620.1:354578028-354590528 GCF_048593235.1 Sminthopsis crassicaudata
AACTCTTGCTCCCCATGTCGTGAGCAGACCTCCTCCCCTTTCCCTTTAATCCTTGTCTCCTTTCCCTGGCAGAGCTCCTTTGTAGTGCTCTGAAGGCTGAAGTGATTAATGGAGTCTGGACACATCCTCTTTCCCCTAATCTAGAGACAACCCCAGCTGTGTCAACACCCTTCCTCCTCTGGCTTCTGTGATAGAAGTGAGTGAATGAACAACCAAAAATTCCTAAACATTTATTAAGGGCTAACTAAGTGCCAAGTACTGTGCTGTGTCTCGAGGATACATATAATAGATAGTCCCTGCCCTCAAAGAGCTTCTATTTCTTATTTTAAAGTTTTATTTTCTTTCTAATTAACAGAATTTATTTTCTCTCTCAAAAAAGGAACACAAGACTCTAGTAATAAATATGCATCTTCAAGAAAAATAAATTAGAAATTAGCATTCTGATAGGGGGAGGCAACACATAGGGAAGTAGTGACTGTGGGGGTGGGGGGGAGATAGGATGTGGGGAGAGGTCACTTTGGTCACTGTGGCCATAGGGGAGCAGGTCAACATATTCCCTCTAGGACCAAATGGCAGAGTAGATTTGATCACATTTCATAGGAGGTAGACCTTAGGTTTGGGAGGGATCTTAAAGGCCTTGAGTCCATCTTCTTCATTATAGAGATGATTAAACCAAAGTATGGATAGCTTATGCCTTAGCCAGAGTCACACAGAAAGTGTTGGATAGTTATATATTTTATACTGATTTTATTGGTCCTTATACTACTTGATATTTCTAAATTGTGGCAATTATTATTTTTGTTGGCCCCAATCCAATGAAGATGTAGACTTGTCAGACTTGTAACTGATTGGTAGAAAGAGGGATTGGGCTACATGGGCCAGATGTATCAATATATGTGGAACAGGCTAGGACTTCAGGATTGTTTTGTTTTCAACTTTGTCCTGATGCATGATGGTCCCATATGGGTACCAGTTCAGACCCTTACTTAAATCTTTTATTTTTGACAATTTTATTTTCAGATCCATATTTTCATTTCTCCCTACTTCTGTTTCCCTCCCAACAATCATTTTGGAGAAATGGATTGGAGAAAGTAAGAAAAACAAAACCTATACAAACATGTAGAGTCAAGCACAACAAATTCACACATTGGCTCTGTGTAAAAAAAAAAAAAAAAAAAAAAAAAAAAGTCTCAGTCTAGTGCTCTGAGTCCATCACCTCCCTATCTGGAAATGGGGAGCATGTTTTATCTACTTTGTGTCAGTTCAGAAACTTTGTGTCAGTTCAGACAAGCCTTCCCAGGTTTTTCTGAAACCATCCCCTTCAGTGATTCTTACAGCACAGCAGTATGGCCCTTTCTGTCTTTCTTTAATCTCTTTGGAATATAGATTTAGTCCATTCATAGAATCATAGAGCTACAGGTATTCTATCTAAAGCAGATATGGAAAGGAAGCCTAATATAGTTGATGAGTACTAGATTTATAAAATGGGAGCACAAATGTTTACCAAACATTTGCTGAACCTTTCCAGTGATGGGTAGCTTTTTACTTTGTAATTTCATTTTTTGGACAGCTCTTATTAAAAAGTCCTTTCTTGTTCTTGTTCAGCTGTTTGTCATGTCTGACTCTTTGTGACCCATTTGGAGTCTGCCATTTCTTCTTCCAGTTCATTTTACAGATAAGGAAACTGAGGCACACAGGGTGGAATGACTTGTCCAGGATTGCACAGCTAGAAAGAATATGAAGCCAGATATGAACTCAGGAAGGTGAGTTTTCCTGACTTCAAGTCTGGCATTCTATCCATTGTGCACCTGACTGCCTCCTTGTATTGAGATACAATTTGCTTTCTATAACTTCCATCTGCTGGTTTTCTGTCTGGAGTGATATAAAATAAATATAATCTCTCTGCTACAAGACAGCTTTTTAAATATTTAAAGACAGGAGTCATTACCTTAATTTTCTCTTATTGCTAAATCTAACATTTTTAGTACAATATTGAATAATAATGGTCGTAATGGGCATACTTGTTTCACCCTGATCTTATTGGGAATGCTTCTAGTTTATTGCCATTATAGGTAATGCTTATCATTATCTTCTTAAACAATCTTTTCTCCAGTCTAACCATTCACAGTTTTTTAAAACAATCTTCATAGGACAACTTGATTCAGGCTGGTATCGTGGTTCAAGCTCAGAAATAGAATGAAATGAGATACTCTCTAGACCATCCATTACTTAACAAGAAAGTTTATCTCAAGAACATGGGAAGGATATTCATCAAGGATACACCACCAGTTCAGGAAGATGTAATTCCCTTTTGTTTTTATATGGAAACACATTTGGTCAGCAAAGTTTGTGGTGGCAAATGGGTGTGGTAACTCATTTGGCAATAGGATGGCCAGCAAATCTGAGGGATATTGATCTTTTTTTTTGGGGGGGGGCTAGCCTAAGGACCTTAGGGAATAGGGAAGCCACATTAATAAGGCCTTTGTCCCTTAAGTCAAATAAGATTCACAGGGACAATTTTTTTGACTTTGGGGGAAGAAACAAATTAGTCTACCTTTTATAGTAGAGGTTCTAGTAGATATTGCTACTCATGGTATCTTGACATAGCTCATTGGCCCATTGTTTCAGCACTCTGGGACAGCGTGCCAAATACCTAGGCCAGTTGTTCTCAAACTTTTTGGTCTCAGGACTCTTTACAATCTTAAAAAATATTAACCTTCTTCCAAGAGCTTTTTCTTATGGGGGCTATATCTATTCTTATCATATTCAAAATAAAAAAGTAATCATTATGATGAAAATTGTTTTGGTCTTGAGGTCTGGATCCTGAAGAAGTCTGGAAAACCCTCAAGTGGATGTTTTCCTCCTACGCATAGAAGCCTCCCATTTTTCTGGGGGGAAATAGAGGCTATTCATCGTGGACTCTTTTCTCCCCTATTCCACACCTCAACTCTCCTCTTTGTCAGTTCCCACTGTCTCCTCTTTTGCTCCAAATGCTTCTGAGAAAATAGACATTCTCATTTCCAAGCCTAATCCCTTACTCCTACTCTGTATTTCATATCCTATAGTCTTCTTCAGGATCTTGGGCCCTCAATTATTACCTCTCATCCTCAATCTCTTGTAATCCACTAGATTCTCCCCCACTGACTGAAAAGACACAGAGTTCTCCCCCTTAACAATCCTTTATGGGACTTCTCTATCCTCTCAAGCCCCAGCCCCAGTTCTTTTTTCTCTTTATAGACAAACCTATTAAGGCCTGTCTACACTTGTTGCTGCATTTTCTTATCTCTCATCTACTCTTTAATTACTTGAAGTCTGACCTCTGACCCTACCACTCAACTGAAATGGCCTTTTCTAAGATCACCAGTGATCAGTGATGTGCTGGTAAATGATTAATAAATTACTCTGAAAACACAAAAACACAACACACTTTTAAGTTCAATCTGCATTGTTTATTTTTTCTCTATCACTTTTTAAAGTCGACAATCAACAGAATAATCAATCAAAGCTTGTTTGCAGATTTCTAAGGTGTAAACGCTCAAATTGAAAATTTAACACTCTAATTCTAGCAGCTGGATTGAACTGACTCTAAGCATCCCTACCATTGATCTCTTAATCTTCATTCCACTGATCTCCTTTACTCTTCTTGACTATTATGCAAAGTTTAATACTCATCACTCTCTCTGAATATTCTACTCTTTTGGTTTCTATAACACTGATCTCATTAAGTAGCTTCTTACTATAGTTATATGTTCTTGTCTTTTCTGATATTTCTACTTGATTTTATATCCTGCTTTCATTCACTATGGGAAGAGGTCCTTGAGGTTATATCCCAAGTCCTTGCATTTGCTCTCTCTTGAAATCTGTCCTTCTGTCTTGTCATCAAGAAAAAGAGGCCCAAACAGAACCCAAGGCCTCCTACATCCTTCCTTCACCCTATAGTTTCTCCTTTCCTTGATTTACTTGTATAAAATGTAGGTGAGCCTTAGGAATAAAATAGTCATAAAAGGCAGCTCTTCCAATAATAATTACTACTTATGTAGAGCAGCTAGGTGATGCAGTGGATAGAACTCTGGGCCTGGTGTCAGGCAGACTTATCTTTCTGAATTCAAATCTAGCCTCAGACATTTACTACCTGTGTGACCCTGGCAAGTCACTTAATTCTGCTTGTGTCCATTTTCTCATCTGTCAAATAAGCTGGAGAAGAAAATGGCAAACCATTCCAGTATCTTTATCAAGAAAACTCTGAATGAGGTTAGGAAGAAGTGCACCTGAAAATTCAGTGCACTAGAATGAGAGTAGGGGTGGAATATTTCCATGGTCCAATAATCTATATACTCAGCCTACCTTGAGGGCAGGAGTTAGCCACCTTTAATTGTGACCTAAGGGGTACAAAAATTTAAATCCTATTTCAGATATTTTGAAAGGACAACTTGTGATTGTAGGAGCCCCATTCTCAATTAATCTCAGTTATTAGACTACAGTGGTTTATTTTTCAATGGTGACAATGGTTTATTAAAATACAGTGAAATAAAATGGCAAAGCAACTGTCAAATGTTCTGCTTTTATGCACTCTTTCATGGAATTATTCTCTCAAGCCTCCTCCTCCATCTATATATAGGTCATGGATAAACTTTAGGAAACTGGGTATTTGAAATGTGTCAATACTAGCTCTACAAACAATGGAGGAATAAGAGGGAAATACTGGAGCCTGAAATTAGTCTCCTTGTCCCAAATCATTAGTTATTAAGGTTCATGGTAGCTGCTATCCAGTTGTTCTCTGTCCTTGCCTTTGTTTGCCAACCTGTCTTCTGCTTCAAGGTCTGGGCCTCTTCAGGACAGCTCTCTAGGATATCCTTGGTTTATAATATTCCCCTACATGAACCCACCATTCTAGTTAAACTAGCCTGCTCATCATTCTCTGCACATGAAATTCTATTTCCCACCTCTACATCCTTGCACCATGTCTGGAATGTGCTTCTTCCTCACTTTTGCTGCTTAGAAACTTTATCTTCCTTCAAAGCATAGTTCATTTGCTACTGCCTACAAAAGACCTTTCCTCATTCCTCTACTCCCTTTTTAATACTCCCTCCATCATGGAATTACTTTGTATAAATTTGTATTTACTTATCTAATATTTATATCTAGCATTAATATAATAACTACTATGTATCAGGTACTTTATAAATATTACCTCATTTGTTCCTCATAACAACCTTAGGAGATAGGTGCTATTATTAGTTCTATTTTACAGCTGAGGAAATGGAGGCAAAAAGTATTTAAATGACTTGTTCAAAATCATATAGCTATCTTTTTCATGTTATAGGTTTCCTCCCCACTTCCATAAAATGTAAGTTCTTTTGAGTGCAAGGATTGTTTCTTTTCTTTGTCTTTTGTCTGTGTATCCAGAGTATAGTGCCTCAGGATATAGTTGATGCTTAATATATCCTTGTTTAATCGATTATCTTCTTCTGAGCATGTTCTAGTTTATGAATATCCCTCTTAAAATGTGGCTCCTAGAACTGACCAGAGATCCAGAGAACAGTGGGATGATTTTCTTCCTTGTTTTGGATGCTTTTTCTGAATCATTTTATTTTTTATCCATATGGAAACTCCCTCTATTGAGGCAGCAAGGTAGCTCTTCTATAACTTGTTTTAGAGAGTTTCTTTGGGCTCTGAGAAGTTGTCACTCATCCATGGCATAGTTAGTATGCATCAGAGGCAAGATTGCATCTAGTACTTCCTGACTTCAAGCCTGGTCCTTCATCTTGAGAAAATCACTTTAGTGATGGAATGGAGAATGGATTCAAATGGGGAGAGAGTTGAGGCAAGCAGGGCCACTAGGAGGTTATTGCAAGGTGTGAGGTGATGAGGGTATGCACTAGAGTTGTAGTGAAGCCAGGGGAAAGAAAGGGGCATATTTGAGATATATTGCAAAGGTGAAATGGAGAGACCCTGACAACAGATTGGATATGGGAGGTGAGAGATAATGAAGAATCCGGGATGACTCCTAGGTTGTAAACCTCAGGGATGGGAGCTTGGTTTTGTCTTCTACTGTAAATAGGGAAGGGAAAAGAGAATGATTTGGGGGGGGGGGGGAATCATGCTTATTGTTTTGAACACTGAGTTTAAGATATCTACTGGACATTCAGTTCTGGATATCTGAAAAGCAATTGGAGATGCAAGATTGGATGTCAGGAGAGAGATTGAGCCTGGAAAGGTAAAAGTGAGAATCTTTAGCATAGAGATGGTAATTAAATTCATGGGAGCTGATGAGATCATCAAGTGAAGTATCCTAGAGGGAGAAGAGAAGAGGGGAGGGAACCTTGAAGAACACCCATGATTAGAGAGACTGATTTGGAGGACAATCCAGTGAAGGAGGCAATCTGGAGAAGGAGGAGTCAGATAAGTAAGAGGAGAACCAGGAGAGTTTAATATTCCAAAGATTTAGAAGAGATTATGAAGGTGAAAAGAGAATCAGTAGTGGCAAAGGCTGCAGAGAGGATAAGGAGAATAAGGACTGAGAAAAGGTCATTGGATTTTCTTCCATCAAATCGTTTTGTACCCACTAAGTTAAAGTGAAATTAGCTTATATTTCACCTGAGCAAGAGCTAGGAATCATTAGAGCCAAAAATATGGCAGTCATCATACAAGGAGGAAAACCCAGCAGCAAGCATGATATCTCTAGATCAGCAAAGTTTTCCAAAGTTGGTTACTGCTTGCAAAGGAGTTGGTTGAGAACTTTAAGATAAGGAATGAATTTATAGCTAAGACTAATATGTTGGAGACAGAATAGCAATATCTGAGCTGACCGTGTGAATGAAGTCAACATGCAGTCAATAAACATTTATTAAGTTTGCTAAGTAGTGCATATACAAAGAAAGGTAAAAATCAGTACCTGCCTCAGGGAGCTTACAATCTAATGAGAGAGAAAACATGCAAACAAGATATAAACAGGATAAATTGGAGATACTCTCAGAGGAAAAGTATTAGCATTAAGAAGATAGCAAGATATTTCAGAAAGGCCTGATGCTAAGTGCAGTGAGTAGAACCAGGAGAAGACTGTACTCCCCAACAGCAAAATTAGAAGATGATCAATTCTGCTGGACATTAGAACACAAGGTTTTACAAGGATGAATGTTGAAAACTATCTTTGCATGTGTTTTGAAAATAAAAAGCTTTAACTTAAAGCTTTAAAAAAAAGAGAGAGAGAAGGGAAAAAAGAATGATCAGAAAATTTCAAACACTGTTTCAGAATGTTGAAAACTATCTTTGCATGTATTTGGAAAAATAAAATACTGTAAAAATATTGATTATTAAATTTTAAAAATGACTATATATATGTAATTTCTATACTATAGATATCTTCCTCTGAAAGGGAGTAATGGGGATGGGGGTGGGGTGGGCAATATTTTCTTATGAGAAAAGCAGGTTCATGCATATTTTTGCAATTTTGTACCATTTGTCTTCAATGGTTTTGTGGTTGCTATTCTTTCTGTTTTTGTTGGTGCAGTCACTGTGTGTTATTGGGCCAACTATTGAAAGTAAAAGTTTGTGAGTAATGGCTTAGAACAGATAGACTCATAAGTAATTACAAGTTGAAGGGATGTACCCTACGTACTATATATATTTGGAAATATGGGTGTTACTCGAAGCAGTTAGCTGGAATGGAATGTTAGAGTAAGAGTAAGAGTTCAAATACAGCCTCAGATACTTTTCAGTTCTATGACTCTAGGCAAGTCACTTAACCTTGTTTGCCTCAGTTTCTACATCTATAAAAAGAGTTGTAGAAAGAAATGGCAAACTACTCTGGTATCTTTGCCAAGAAACGTGTCACAGAATCAGACATTACCAAATAACAATAATAACTAAAAGCAGAAACTGAGAAAAATCATCTACTCAAGTTAATGAAGACATGGGCCCAAGGGATGATGTCCAAAGTATTTCAGAAGGGGAAAGAAACAGGAACAAAGGGAGGGACCACGGGTCAGTTAAGGTTTTTGTCCTTTGGGCTCTCTCCATATTCTACTTTTCTCCTCTGGTTTGCAGGTCTTAGGGTAAGTACAACAAAGTCATCTGATATAATTTCCTGTTCCTTTATGTTTTTAACTGTCCCTGCTCCAGGGAGGTGGGTGGTTGACTGGATTGTCCGTGGAAATGGAGGGGTGGGGTAGGGTGGGGTGGAGACGACGATGAATTTACCACAGGCAAGCTCTGTGTTTTTGAAAAGATGCCCGGTAGCTTCTAGGAGAATACTCTAGGGGTTTCTGTGAGCACGGCTGGATGTTTATGTGAGGGGCCTGAAGGAAGCTGGGAAGAGAGGGAGGCATCTGGGAGGAGGGGGAGGCCCATGTGACCGTCCCCGCCCTGCTGAGGACAGGACGCCCTAACAGGCTTGAGGCCAGAAGCTCAAGGCCCCCCTTCGCCTCTATCCCAGGACTGTTGATGGCTTGAGTTTTTGGGAAGGAAGGCCTACTTCATGCTAGCAAAAAGGAAATGATCAGAACAGACCATCTGGGGTCCAGACCTTTACTGGTGTCTCCAGGGCATCTAGAAATGTAAATAAAAATTTTGGTGCCCTGGGGAATCTACCACAAAACTTAACTGGAATAAACAGTAGGAAAGGTGAGCCCCAATCAACTTTCTAAGACAAACCTAGTGCAGGGAAAGAAAGGCCTCAGGTCTGGGTATCTAAGGCCTTTTGGGAGAGGCTGCAGGATGCTGCTCTATTGGAGAGAGCTACAAAACCTAAGATACCATAAGGTCAGTTCTGGGGTTCAGTTTATAGGTTAGGACTGGGCTGGGAAGTAGCTGGAAGGTAGCTTCTGGGAAGGGTTTAAGAGTATGGGGGTGCAGTGGATAGAGCACCAGCCCTGAGGTCAGGAGGACCGGAGTTCAAATTTGACCTTAGACACTTAACACTTCCTAGCTGTGTGACCCTGGGCAAGTCACTTACCCCCAACTGCCTCAGCGGAAAAAAAAAAAAAAGGATGGTGGTGCAAGAAAGTACAAATACACCAAGCTAGTATCTCTCTATTTTAACTCATTATTCTTTCTATCATCTGAGAGGCTCAAGTGCTTTTGCTGCTGCACGAAGGCAAGTTGTTGCCAGCGCCCTTTAAATTCTGGGGCATCCTGGGACAAAGCCCCAGTGACCAGATAGTTCTAAAGGTCTCCTTGTTTCTAGTCTTCTCATCTTTGGGTAGAGGAACTCTCAGTTATAAACTAGGAAAATAGGGAATATCTTTTCTCTTTCTGGAACCTTTGCCTGCCATGTTTATTCCTTCATCCCTTCCTTCACTTTACTCCTGACTCTATAAGACTTCTTTCTTTATCAAGCACCATGTGAAGTACCTCTCCCCCTTCCTTTTTACGTGTTGCCTGCTCTCATTAGAGATGTAAGCTCTGTGAGAGTAGGGACTTTCTGCTTGTTTGTATTTGTGTTTTCTTCTCTCTTTACAATGTAAGTTCCTTGAGGACAGGAACTTTTGTTGGCTTGTAGATACAAAGCTCAGCAAGGGCTTGACATATAGTAGGTGCTTAATAAATGCTTCCGACTTAATTTGTTATATAGCACACTGAAGTTCCATGGAATACCACAACTATGGGAATCAGAATTTGGGATTCAGATTCTGATACATTGTTTTTGATTTTAGGCAAATAGATTAGAAATCTGACTCACAAAATTTAATTAGAAGGAGCCTCAGGGGTTATCCAGTCCAATCCATATCTGAAAAGGTATCCCTACTATTGACATGTTTGACAAGTGGTAAAATCCAGTTTCTGCCTGAAAATCTCCAATGAGAGGTAAGCAAGGTACCTTTAGTTGAAGGAAACTTGCTTTTTGGCTGAGTACATGAAAACAAGATACCCGTAATGGGTAGTCATAGATTCTGGATATGATTTTCAAGCAATTAAAGAATTATTGCCAGGAAGAGGTATTCAACTTGTTCCCTTGGGTCCCTTGTTCTGCTCTGGAGGTCAGATGGGCATAGCAGAGAGACCCATTGAGGCTTGCTGTCAGGACTTCCTAAAAATAGGTGGCGGCTTGCTCTTCATTGGAAGTCTTCAGGCAAAGGCTGGATGGCCACTTGCCAAACATGTCAACCATAGGGATTCCTTTTCAGGTATGGGTTGGAGCAGATGGCTCCAATTAACTCTAAATTCTGTAGCTGTAAGGTTCTCTATGTGTTATTTTCCTGGGATCACAAGCTATGTGTCAGAGCCTGGCCTTGAATTCAAGCTCTTTTGACTTCAAGTCCAGAGGTTTTTCTTAAACTTGACAATTTCTTTTCTGAGATACTCAGATTTTTTAAACACTCAACACTGAGCAGCAGAGGCAGTAAAGTGGCACAGAGTCCTGGCCCTGAAGTTAGGAGGACCTGAGTTCAAATTCAACTTCAGATACTTACCAGCTGTATGACCCTGGGCAAGTCACTTAATCCTGATTGCCTCAAAAAAAAAAAAAAAAAAAAAAAAAAGGTAAAAACTCAGCAGCACCTGGTAGAGTAAGATTATGACCCAATGAAAGGCTATGTATGAAACTGGTTAGCAAAAAAAAAAAAGAAAGAAAGAAAGAAAAAAATGTTGTTGAAGGGAAGTCCAGTGAAGGGAGTTAATAGACAAGGATGAATAAGTTCCTTGTATCTAATCTTTTGGTCAGGTTGAGGGCTGGGCTGGACAGTGACTAGGGACCCACTTTGGTACCATTTGGTATTTGGGGTTGTCCCAATACTGCAGAAGACATGTTTCTCAGCTGGGGAGATATTAGTAAATATTTAACAAGATGCTTTCTTACACTTGATCGACATTATTAACATTTTCTCTATCATATTCTTAAGTCAAGACAACCAACAAAGCACTCCAACTCTAATTTGTAGTGTTTGTCGATTTCTGAGGTAAAGGCTTGCACTGAAAATTTAACAACCAGCCTAACTGTCCTCCCACCTGAAAGGCGGGTTTGGGGGAAGACATATAAAACAGGTTTCCTTTGTCTCCCATGGAGCAACCATTGAATGTAATAGAAAGAATGCTGACTTTAGAATCAGCAGATTCATCTTTATATGATGAACTTGGAGGCATCAAGATCTAAGATCAAAACTTACTTCAGATGCAAGTTACCAAGTTTCCCTCAGGGTCAGGATAATAACACACATATCCGAGAACCGTTATGAGGTTCAAATGAGATAACATGGGAAGTATTTTGCAATTATTATCATTATTATTAACAAAAGAGTGTGAAATTAAATGATATTCTATATAGTATTCTGTGTCCATACTCCTCCTCCGTTTGTGAAAGACAAGAAATGATGTATTTTTTTTCATGTCTTCTACAGGATCAAGTTTGGTCATTATAATGACATGACGCTTGGTGACTTAGATGCCTGCATCTAGACTCCATAAGGAGAAAGCTTACCTATCAGAGCCCAGAAGGTGGGATGGCTCTGAATGAGTAGGGTAATCAAGAGTATTTGAGGAATGAAAGATAAACAAATAGGTTGAGGGGCAAGAAGTAGACCTGGTGACTTTCTTTACTTGATGATGGTCTCTGTTAAGGGTCGAGGACCTAGAGTTAGGAGAGCTCTCCCTTGGATAATCACACAGAAAGAGAAATTGATGTGGTATGCATGTGTGTATATGCATGTGTATGGGCACACAATATGTGGGACCCTTTTTGTTTGCTTTTTTTTTTTTTTTTTTTCAGGGACCTTTTCCCTTTCAAAGCTTCTTTTTTTTCTTTTTCTATTTTATCCTGATACCACCTCCCTTTTCAAACTTCAAAGACCTTGTTGCATGGATCTCTCTCTCTGACTCCTGTACAACTTAGTATGTGACTTTTAGAAGTTGGAACCAGAAAGCAGGATCATTTCACCCTGCAGTCAGCCTAGTGAAGAACTTCTCTGAATTTAGGCAGGGCTGGGTCCTGGCAAGGTCAGCAGGTCCACATCTGACTCCCTTTCAGTCATGCGGTATCTGTCAGAGATAGTGTTTTGCTGATCACTGCAAATTTTTGAAGGGTGATGGCATGGAAGAGTGATTAGACTGGTTCTAATTTGCCCTGTAGGAACAAGTTTAGAGCAATGATTAGAAATTACAGAGCAGCAAATTTAAAATTAATTATAGGGAAAACTTTCTAACTATTAGAGCTGAGTAAAAGTGCAATGGGCTCTCTCTAGAAATAGTGGGTTCACCCTACATGGAGGTCTTCAAAGTCCAGATGATCACTTGTTGAATACATTACAGAAGAGGTTAGTGTACTTGATAGTCTTGACAATCCTACTCAAATTTGAAATTCTGTGATTTTGTTAGAACTCACCATAAAAAAGATTTTGAAGAGGACTTTAGTAGAAAGATACTATCACCATCACTATTGCATATAACGGTGCTTGGTGTCCAGTGTCTCCTAATATTTCTGAATAAGACCTAGGGTACTTTGCAGAAGAAGTTGTAGGGCTATAAACTTTTAAGTTTTTTAGAAATTTGTCTTTGGAGCTTCATTATTT